>NC_091950.1:255608764-255908764 GCF_031021105.1 Erythrolamprus reginae
ATTTCGGATCTTTCTGCAAGCAAGCAACCTTCACGATGTATCTGACGATAGGAAAAGGGCCATTTTCCTCAGCTATTACAGCTCCGCTATTTACAGCCTTGCTCAAATGCTAGCTGACCCAGAGTCTGTAGAAACCATCGCATGGTCTACCCTTCAAACGAAACTCTCCAACCATTTCCAGCTGACCACCCTGGCGTGTGTCAGCCACAATCGTGTTATATTTTCCTGTAACTGTGGTTTGGTGTTAAGGGTCAGCTGCCAAGAAAGATTTACTTCTTTTTGGGTGGTTTTTTCCCCCCTCCCTCCCTTTGCATTTGATACGAAAGCTTGCTTATCTCTAATGAAAACAAGCTTTTTAAATGCGCAACTGTCATCCAGTTGAACATTGCAACAAATGGATTCTAGAGGCAAGGAATGAAATGGAAAACGCCATCCCTTTTCATCCAATAGGAAGTAAAAAGACCAGTCATGCGTTGCTGCCAGTACGGTAAAGAACGGCGCACTGGTAGTGATCACTATGCACACAGGTTCAGGTCTTTGGGTGCGTGCACACACATCTCAGCATGTTTTTGCTTCTGCGCATGCACAGGAAGCAAAATCTTGCAAGGGGATGCACGCCCGTGTGAGATTTTGGCAATTTTTTTTTGCTTCCGCGCAAGCACAGAAACAAAAAATTGCCAAAATCATGTGCCCATATACGTCTCCTTGCAAGATTTTTCTTCCTGCGCATGCACAGAAGCAAAACCACACTGGGACATGCGTGCACGCAAGAGTGCTGAAGCTGCGAGTGCAGCACACAGGTAGCGGTGGTAATGGGAATCCGCCCCTGAAAAAGACCCAATAATAGATGAGATTTCTTGTTACCTTAGTTCAGGGGTAGGCACCTCCCATAATTCCTGAGCTGGCATGATTGGCTCAGGAATTCTGGGAGTTGAAGTCCACAAGTTATAGAAGAGCCATCTTTGCCTACCCTTGCCCTAGTAATATGACAAGAAACTGGAGGGAGCCCTGTTAACATTTCTTCAAAGCTAACACTCCCCAAATCCCACTTACTTAAATAGCCCTTCTTGGAGCACTTCAGGTTTCTGTGATAGATTTATTATATCTTCTAAATATCCCCAGGAGCTAAAAGCAAGAGGAGTATTATTCTAAAGCACGATTTGTTCCTATCATGGAGAAACACTGCAGATTTATTTATTTAGCTAGGACAGCCTCTCAGTATCTCAAGTAATTGCTCGTAAATTACAGCATCATTTTTTAAAAAAAGAGACAAATGAGGGCTAAAAACTCAGAGAGCCTTTGGTGAGGAACTCTGAACATTTTGCAAATGTACTTAAATTAGAGGTCTGCCAACACAGAGAGGGAAGTTTGCACTTCAAGACTTCAAAGGACCGTCTAAAAAGAAAGAGGTCCTTGTGTTATTTTGTGAACTCAGTTACAAATTAGTTCAGCAAGAACAGTGACATGGACTGTAATTTGGCCTTCAAGAACGCTGAGTGTTCAAAAAATCTTTGGCCCAGTGAAAATATTGGTAATATACAATAAAAATATTCTTTATTTATTCTTCTGCCCAGTTCCCAGTGATTCTGGGCAGCTGCAGCAAGATCTAGATTATGCATTAATGTCCATTGTCTTTTTTAAAGCAAGCATTCTGTTTTATTATATGTATGTCAGTATTATTAAGACTCACGGTTCTGTTTTTTGCAAGGACAGTAACTATATCCCTGAGCACATGCAGATTGCCTTTCCCTTTTTCCTGAGCAAATACCCTTTTATCCTATCCTTTGCTAACTAAATGAAGACAGGAAATATTGCACCAAGGGCTAAATCCAAAATCTAGGATTGGGGTTAGCCTGGAAATGAAATTAAGGAATATTATTTTTATGACCACATTTTCAGTTGTGGGATCTTCATTTAGAACTGACTTTAAAGGATACTTCACACAATTCATTCCTCTCGGTTTCCTGTTCTCCAACACACCCCCCCCCCAAATTCTCTTAGCTTTTCTTCATTCCAGTAATCTCAGTTAAATATGTGGAGATGCCATATTTTTTGTGTGTAAGACACAATATTTTATGCCTGTTTATTTGCAAAAAAAGGGCCTGCAGAGAGCTCATGGAGAAATGCCTCCATTTTTGTGAAAGTGTACATGATTGTGTTGTGGTTAGTTCTGGCCCAACTCCTGCCCCAAGGACTGTGGATGTGGGGGAGACATCCACATGCTGCAGGCCTGTTTTGCCCCGGTGGAATCTGATGATGAAGGCTCCTCTGACCAAGAAGACATGAGCGACAGGGAGGAGGAGAGTGTGGCAGACAGCTCAGAAGGAGATCAATTGTCTAGCTCCTTCTTGGATTCAGAACAAGAGTTAATGATACAGCCACACATGCAGAGAGCGATGCATAGGCAACAACAACTGAGAGATTATTATCAAAGAAAATGAGGCCACCTGCGGTTGGGTGGGGCTGTGGTAATTAGTGAGGCTGCTTTAAATAGCAGCCTGTGGGTTTGGCCATTGTGGAGGATTATCTGTTCCTTGTGTTTCGTGGCTGCTTTACTGACTGACCTTTTGTGTGCTGATTTTTCCCTGCTTTGAAACTAAACCAGAGCAAAGTGTGTTTCACTTTGTGAAAGAAGAAGGACTGTGAATTGCCTCTCAGCTGCAAGCTAAGTATCTCAGAACTGATAAGGGACTTGTACAAATTACCAGTTTGTTTGGAGACGAGTGCTCTTTGATATACCAAAAGAGGGCTTAGTTTAAGTGAATTTTCATTATAAAGAACATTGTTTTGAATTTTCAAACGTGTGTGTGTCTGAAATTTGTACCTGTGAATTTTTGGGAGGAGTCTATCAGAGAGCCCAACAGAACATATTGTAAAAAGTATTCTGCTACACTGGTATTTTATTAAATAATATATTACTACACCATTTGGTTCAGAATATTTTCCCCCTTGTTTTCCACCACTAAAATCTAGGTGCGTCTTATACTCTGGTACATCTTATACTCTGAAAAATACGGTATATATTTTGCAGACTTCACATTAAAATAATACTGTTTGAAAATCTACTGAAAATCACTATGAGACACTCCATCAGGTTGTGTTTTGTTCTGAAGTATTATATGAACGTTAAAGATCAGGTCTGAGGGTGAGTGGCCTTTACTGAGAGGAGCAAATACAGTCAAAATGGCATCCACAGTTGAATGATCAAAGTTTTGCATTTGCTGTTCGTGCATGTGCAAAAAGGGACTGGATTTCAATTGATTGCACGGCTGTGACTTCCATCTTGTCTTGATGAATACTATATCAAAAATCTTACACTTGAAATTGTCACTTCCTATACCCCATTCTTCCATTAGCTTTTGCCATTTCAAACAAAAACAACAACCCCAAACAAATACCCTCCTGATGAATATGAAATACTACTATTTTAGATACAATGACTGAGAGTGTGTATATTCTCAGATTTTTTGATACAGGAAATGAAGTTTCAGGGTATGAAACATGGAGTTTAAATTACACATAAAGGCGGCTTATCACGCATCAGGTGCAGATGGATTGCACTAATGGTGGCCTGAAGGAGTTAAACCTTTCTGTCCGGCTAAGATATGTGTTTGCTTCCTTTGCATTTCTGTTTGCAAAGGTAAATTAGGCAGATCAATTAAATTGAATAAAAGAAATTAAACCAATTAAAGCAAATAATAAAAAAGGAGCCTTAAGCAAGCAAAAAGTAAATCAAATGAAGCTTAATTAAAGTATTAGGAAACAGAGGTTAATTTCACAAAGGATAACAAGCAATATTATTATATGAAGAAATCAGAACTTTCCTATGGTATCATTGAGTTTCAAAAGCCCTCTTTAAGGCATAGTTTAAGCAAACTGTTTGTGGATTAGAGTGTTTGTCCCACTAAAACAATTAAGGCCTGTCCCACCAACACTGACTGGGAAAGCCACAAGTACCTGTATATAAAAATAAGAGCAAACCCCACTTCTTATTAGTACTGATGATGTTACCCAGTCTAGTAATGAAACATCTTCAAGAAAACCAACCATGCTCAGAAATCATCAAGTACCCCTCAAAATAAGGTCCTCCTCATTGCCTTTTTTCTCCAGATTTTAAAAACCAAGAGATGAAGTGGTGACCTTCCAAATAAACAAATAAACAAACAAACAAACAAATAAATAAATAAATAAATAAATAAATAAAGATAATAATAATTTATTAGATTTGTATTACTGCCCCTCTCTGAAGACTCCGAAGACTTTTGTTGATCTACAATTTAAATAATTGTTGTCACTATCAATCATTAAATTCCTGGGTGTTCTTCAGCAACAGCTGGAGAGTTGACCACAGATTCCTCATTCCTGATTTTGAGTTGTATATGTCCAAGTTGATATTATTGAATAAAGGGATTTTTTTGTCAGCATTTAAAATTAAATATCCATATTTCTTTAACCATTTGTGAACTTTAGATGAAATATAAATGTAACATCCATGGGGCTATGAAGTCAGTTAAGAGTATTGCTACCCATGAATGTTTGAAGAAACCAGGAGAAGAAATTGGGTGAGTGCCTGGGGATAAAGATGTGGCTTATGAATGTTCCTTCATAGCCCTTGGAACAATTTTGTGGAAGACTATATGTGAAACTTTGGGGGGGGGGGGGTTTGAACATGATATTGCTGTTCGAACACCACTGATCTGTGATGCCTATCACCTTCCATCAGAAAACATAAGGCAAACAGTTCCTATGCAAGATATAACATTTATGAAAAGCATCAATGATATTTTGACATCCATGGTGCCTGCTCCCCAATTGGATTTTAACAACCAAAATTACTCAGAAAGTGGGAAGGTTATATTGGGAAGCAAAGATGTTGCCTGAAACTAATTCAAAATTGAATTAATTAAGGATAACATTACAAACTAATCAGCTAGAAAGCAAATAATCTTTGCAAAGGGAGCAAGAGATCAAATTGTTTGAAGAGAGGGGGATTTGGATCTAGCAGTGAAATTATGTACAATTGCAACTCAACCTGATTATGGTGAATTAGTTCAAATTGCATCCCATTTCAATATCAGTTCTTATTGATGAAATCAACATTAATTTCTACATCTTTGCACAGAATAAATCCTTTGTTCAATTAGATTTATTCTTAGTGATTAAGATGCTGGGTTTGTCCACTGGAAGATTGTCTGTTCAAGACCCAACAGGATGACTTATCCCTTCCCCCAGCATCCAGAGAATGGAAAAAGCCACTGATTGAGAAGCCTTTTCACTTTTTTTGGCCTCTTGTTTGTTCCATGGGGTAGGAGGAAGAGGAAGGTGTGTGTCGCTTCCTGCTTTCGCCGCTTCTTCTTCCAATTAAGACAGTTTATTTATTTATTTATTATTTGGATTTGTATGCCGCCCCTCTCTGAAGACTCGTTCTTGAGCCTGGGGGGGGGGGGAATGGGGAGTTTGTCACCCCTGTGCACGCATGTTTGTGTGTGCTGCCGCTTTCCATTGGGGAATCAGTCACAAGGCAGAAGAATCCCTGCGGCAATGAGAGAGCGCATGGACCTGGGCTCAGGTTCATAAGTAGAAAATGGTTCAGAAGTAGAGGCAAAAAAATCTTAAACACCGGGTTCGTATCTTGAAAAGTTCATTAGTAGAGGTGTTCGTAAGTAGAGGTACAGTGGTACCTCTAGTTACGAACTTAATTCATTCAGTGACTGGGTTCATAAGAAGAAAGGTTTGTAAGAAGAAGCAATTTTTCCCATAGAAATCAATGTAAAAGCAAATAATGTGTGCCCCACAGAGGCTTCTCCCCACTTTTTCTGGCCCTGTTTCCTCCCTGAGAGAGAGGGGGGTTTAGATGCTCTGGCCCCTCCTTCCTTTTCTTCTCCAGGAGGAAACCACAGGGAGGGCGGAAGAATGACAGGAGATTCCTAGAGAGGCCCCATGGAGGATTTTCCCTGCCTTTTCCCGCCCTATTTCCACCCTGAGAAAGGGGGGTGAGACACTCTGGCCCCTCCTCCTTTTCTCCTCCAGGAGCGGTTACAGTTTCAGAGCTCTGAGAGACTCTTGAGAGGTTTGTAAGTGGAAAATGGTTCGTGAGATGAGGCAAAAAAATCTTGAACACCCAGTTTGAATCTAGAAAACTTGGTAAGTATAGGCGTTCGTAGGTAGAGGTACCACTGTACCACTTTGGTGGGAAGGTAACAGCTTTCCATGTGCCTCAGTGTATAATCATGACAGCCATATGACCACAGAAGAATCTTTGGAAAATTGCTGACTCCCTCGACTAAGATACAGAGATAAGCACAACCCACTGGTGGTGGACATGACTGGTCAGCGGAAACCTTTCTCTTTTGGGGCACTCATACCATGCAATTTAAAGGTTTTGAAGAGGCTAGATGGCATTTGAAATTCAACCCATCTGCAATGATTGGAATATATGCTAATAGAAAAAAAATGTACAAACTTAAAAATCACATGCTTCATTTAATAGCCACCATCAGTCATACTTTTCTTATCTTATGAAACACTGTCAAGTTTTTGTTTGAAGGGTGGGGAGAAATTCCTCACTCAAGGAATTTGCTATCCAATATCCATTCTGAGATTTAAGCAAGCAGATGCTGAAGAGAAAAGTCAAATTTCACCCTGACTGACTGGACTGACAATTATAGCTAAATATTAGAAAGGAAGGCAGAAAAAGGCTTGTCAATCTTACTAAACTATTCTACGTCCACATTGAGCTATGAGCCAACTGCTTCAAAGTTTATAATCATACCTGAAGATGTCTATTCTCTCAGTAAGCTCAGCAATTACTTTGGATAGGCTGAGTTGCTATGCTATCATTCCTCCATGACTTGAGGGAAGAAAAAAAGCACAGGTCTCCAGCTACACACTTACGCACATTTGGGGTGGGGCTAGTGGTGTGAAAAATGTTTGTTCTGCATCTCATTTCAGAACTCTTAACCACCTGCAAAAAGTATTATTATTTTAGTTATAGCAATCATTAATTAAAAAACATTATTCATCTATAAGATACTTATCCATTGGTTCATTCATTCCTTTTGTTCAGAGGTGTAAATCTGGAGAGACAAGAATATTTGGAGGAGGGTTCAAAGTAACATTAGAAAGCTTCAGCCAGGGACAGGCCAATGAAAATAGCCTTCCTATGGCCTCAAAGTTGTGTGGTGCTTGATATCCTGCCTTACTAGTTTCTTATTGTGTGGCTCTCCGGCAATTGCTCAAAATATGACACGCATAAACTTGACCATTTGATTCATGAGCAATTTCCCACAAGTCATTTAGGGTACTAGGTACCTGTTCCATAGATAGAAGTTCTTTCATGGATCAAAGGGGGCATGATTTCATGTGCAGCCTGCATCCCATAGATGGTTTGTGCTTGTTTGTGCTTGTTTGTGCAACCCATTTTCTGATATGCCATGGATGGATGCTGGTCCATAGACTGGGGTTTAGGGACCCCTGAATTAAATGCAGGACATTGAATTAATTAATCTGGAGGATTTTCAACAGTTGCATCCAAATCTTGAATGGTAAATTTATATTGTTCTAAATTTGCTGTTGGATTCTAGGAGAAAAACCCATTCACCCAGATACCTTCTGCCAAAATGTTCACATAGGAGGTAAGTATTTTCCTTACACACAGCACCCACTTGTAATTTACTGGGAGAGCATTTTAGAAAACAGCAAGGATTACTTTTTAGGACATTTGAACAAATGCGCCATTAACCAAGACTGTAATACTGTGAGGATGATTTAGAGTTCTTATTTTGGAGATCGCAACAAGGTTGAGTTGGCTTTGATATGGTTTTTAATACAATGGCATATGTCTGACATTAGTGGAGAAGATTATTTTCTGATTAAGTGCGCCAATTCACAATAGGTTCATTGGCTTCACTTACATTATTGTCAACAGGATTTTTTTCTCTCACATTAAAGCTAGCACAAGTTTTAATGCTATGAATTGGTTTTAATACTATACACACACACACACACACACGTTTATGTGTGTGTGTGTGTGTGTTTATATATATATATATATATATATATATATATATATATATATATATATATATATATATATATATATATATATATATATATATATATACCAGGGTGATCCGACATAAGAAAAACATATAGCCCCTCCCTGGTACAGAGCTGGAAGGATTCAGATCTGATAGCTCTAACTGCTAGTTCTCTGCTTTACAATGCAGAGTTCCCCAGATCGAATCCCAGTAAAGAAAGGGTGTGGCTAGCTGATGAGGCCTAATAAGGCCGAAATGGGACCATCCTAGTCTCCCTTAATTTTAAAATTCCAGCTAAAAATACATTTAACACATACAGAATATAGTTGTCGGCTATAAATATATTAACTGCCTTGTAGTGGCCCTGGGTTGGGCCTAGAGGCAAAAAGGAGCTGTGACGTTCCTTAAATATACCAGGGTGATCCGACATAAGAAAAACATATAGCCCCTCCCTGGTACAGAGCTGGAAGGATTCAGATCTGATAGCTCTAACTGCTAGTTCTCTGCTTTACAATGCAGAGTTCCCCAGATCGAATCCCAGTAAAGAAAGGGTGTGGCTAGCTGATGAGGCCTAATAAGGCCGAAATGGGACCATCCTAGTCTCCCTTAATTTTAAAATTCCAGCTAAAAATACATTTAACATATATATATATATATACACACACATACTGTATATATATATATAACAAGGACAGAAGCACCAGCCTGAAGGTGACGAGTGGGACCTCATCGAAACGTTGCCAGAAATCTCTGAATCCTACATGGGAAGAAACCCGAATATGCCAAGACCTTTATATAAAAGACCTTTATATTAAAACAAATATATATATATATTTGTTTTAATATAAAGGTCTTTTATATAAAGGTCTTTTACTCGTGTCTGTTGCCTTTTTCCCTCCCCAAGGGAGGGGGTGGAGTTGTGAGGCAATGCTTCGGAGGTATTTGGTATTCCTTTCTTCCCCCCATTGTCGTTGTTACTTTTTATAATGGTACATGTCTGCTCTTGCAATTTTTTTACCCATGTCCTCGTCCTAGGTCTACACTGTTCTAATCCCCCCTTGTCCTCTATGTTAGACACCCCACCCTCATTTGGCTGGTTTCTATGTCTGGCCTGGGGAATTCTGCTGGGGGCTGTGTCCAATCTTAATGACCCATCTCCTTTAAGTCGTTGTTGGTGCCTTAAAGCCTGGTATGCCGATGGCATATCGATGTGTCTATTTAAAGAATTTTCATTCGAGAACCAGGCTTCTTTTAGGAGGCGACCTCCCTTGGTTTCATCCCGTGCCAGAATCTCAGTTCCCTGGAAATCGAAGCCGTGACCTTGTTCCTCCATGTGTATCCAAATCTGGGAGCGCTGTTCCTGACGCCGGACCGCTAGTTTGTGTTCGTGTACACAGGTTCTCAACCTTTTAGCTGTTTCACCCACATAGTGGTGTGTACAATTACTGCAGTTTATACGGTAAATTACCGAGGAAGACTCCTCCTTCACTAGGGTTTCCTTCGGGCGCATTACTGATTTTCTCAAAGTTTGATCCGGCCTATGCGCTACTTTGACCCCGTGGGGTGCCAGTATGCGTGCAGCTGTTTCGGATACCCCTTGTATGTACGGGAGTACCCTCCACGCTGATGTTTCGTTTGTGCTTTCAGTAGGCTGCCGGAGTCTAGGTGTAACGCACCGTTGGATAAAATCCCTCGAGTAACCATGACGTATACAAGTTTGGTAAAGATACGCTCGTTCTTTTTGTTTGGCTGCCCGTGTACTACAATGGGTATTTATCCTGTTGAATAATGTCCGTACGCAGCTGACTTTATGTGCGTTGGGGTGGTTGCTTTCGTTGTGTAACATGCGATCCGTGCTGGTGGTCTTGCGGTACACCTCCGTGTCGATGCTTCCATCCGGGTTCCGGTTAATCTGTACATCTAGAAAGGCCAGTTTGGTAAACGTGTCATCGACATAGCGTGTCCAGAACTTAGGTTTGTATATTTCCATGGCTTCTCTTTCCAATTGCTGGAGAACTGCTTCTGCAATCACGCCCGAAATTGGGGATCCCATCGGCGTGCCCTTTACTTGTTCGTATATCTGGCCGTTGAATGTGAAGTATGTTTTTAGGCAGAATTTCAATAGTTGGATGAGGTCATCCGTGCTGGGGGCCTTACAGTGTCTTGGTTCAGTTGTTACCAACAAATTGTTAATGGTTTGAATTGCTAGATCCTGGGGGATAGATGTAAATAGTGAAATAACGTCGAATGATATCATTACCTCATCTTGCTCCACTACCACCCCTTTAAGCCGTTCTAAAAAGTCTGTAGCTGAACGTACGGTGGTGGTGGTCTCTTCAACCAGATATTGTAGTTGGCCCTATAGCCATTTGGCCAAACCAAATGTAGGGGTGCCACGGAGAGAGACAATGGGGCGTAAGGGTACCTCTCCCTTATGAATTTTGGGTAAGCCATAGAATCGTGCCATGGCTGAGTCTTTCGGACGGATCCTTCTTAACGCTTCCTCATCCAATTTGCCTTGTCTCTTAAGTTTATCCACCATTTTATTAATTTGGTTTTTGAATGATGTCATAGGGTCTTTATCAAGAAGCTGGTAAGCACTCCTGTCATTGAGCAGGTTGTGGGCTTTACTGTTATAATCTACCCTATCCATAACTACAGTTGCAACAGACACGAGTAAAAGCGGCAGGTCTCCCTACAGCCAGCAGGATTAAGCCTCACAATTCCACCCCCTCCCTTGGGGAGGGAAAAAGGCAACAAACACGAGCAAAAGAGGTAGATCTCCCTTCAGCCAGCATGATTAAGCCCACAATTAGGCTTACCGCAGGGGGGAGGGAAGGGTGTGGCCCCGTGACGCGGGCAATGAGCAGACTGAGTAATGCTTTATAAAGATGTTTGTCTCCCACGGCATTTTAAAACTCTGACGAAGTTAGCAGCACGCTAACGAAAGCTAAGTGGTTTTATTAAAGTTTCTATGTTCCGGTGATCGAGATGGCTGCACACACACACACACATATATATATATTTGTAGATTTTCACAGGTATAGGTATGTAGATTGGTTTTGCCCCGTGTAATATTTTGCATATCTGTGCGACGTTTCGGTGAAATCACATTCACCATCATCAGACTGAAGTTTTAAGCTTCGTGCTGCTGTAAATATAGTTTGTTTGCAACTGCCATTTGTTCCTTATAAATAGTGGTGGGGGTGGAGATTTGGTTTGAATGTAGCAAATAGATTGGGTGGCTATGTTTTAATGATTTGATTGGTTGGTGGAATCACATTTAGTTGAAGGATTGACATGGTGATGATTATGATATGTGTTTTTGTTTAGGGCTGGTTTCCAAATTTCTGGTAGGCGGGACGTGTCGTCACGTTTATTCATACTGAGGGGGTGTTTTTCTATCCCTATGGCTTCCATGATTATTCTTTTATATACGTGTTCTGTTTTGGAAAGTAATTTAGTTTTTTCAAAGTCAATTTCATGTCCTGTTTTTTTAATATGCTGGAAAAGGGAGGAAGATTTTTCTTCTTTTTTGACTGCATTTTATGTTCTGCAATGCGTGCATTTATTCTTTGATTAGTTTGTCCAATGTATGTGGCTGCACATGTTTTGCACCCTCACCACTATTTATAAGGAACAAATGGCAGTTGCAAGCAAACTATATTTACAGCAGCACGAAGCTTACAACTTCAGCCTGATGATGGTGAATGCGATTTCACCGAAACGTCGCACAGACATGCAAAATATTACATGGGGCAAAACCCGAACTCAGAACAATCTACATACATATACCCGTGAAAATCTACAAAAACAAATATATCAAACCACACCCAGCCACCAGTATTTATAGAAGGAAGGCAGCTCAGGTCTCGCAGTGTTCGCCTGAGAACAAGGATAGAAACACCAGCCTGAAGATGACGAGTGAGACCTCGTTGAAACGTCGCCAGAAATTTCCAAATCCTACATGGGAAGAAACCCGAATATACCAAGACCGTCACACACACACACACACACACACACACACACACACACACACATATATATATATATATATATGTAGATTGTTCTGAGTTCGGGTTTTGCCCTGTGTAATATTTTGTATGTTTATGCAACGTTTCGGTGAAATCACATTCACCATCATCAGGCTGAAGTTTCCAAGCTTTGTGCTGTCCATTTTACAACAGCACGAAGCTTGGAAACTTCAGCCTGATGATGGTGAATGTGATTTCACCGAAACGTCGCATAAACATGCAAAATATTACACAGGGCAAAACCCGAACTCAGAACAATCTACATACATATACCCGTGAAAATTTACGAAAACAAATATATATATATATATATATATATATATTGATCTCAACTAATATGTTGATCTCAACTAAGTGCATTATATATATATATATATATATATATATATATATATATATATATATATATATATATATATATATATATATTGCACTTAGTTGAGATCAACATCCCAGATCGCAAATGCCCACAAATTGAATTTTCTGATTTTTGCTAATTTTGCTGATTTATACTCAATAGTGAAGTTCTGAAGATTTTCAGAAATTATGAATTCTGAAACATATTGTCTATTTTACTACTATAAGATATTGATCAGCCTACTTTATTGAAATTTTTCAGAAAGTGTAAATCCTGAAATACATTGTCTATCTTATTACTCTAAGATAAATTGATCAGCTTTGAGGAATGTTAATGAAACCGTTCCTTCATTAATGGGAGCAACTAAAGAGACAGTTTGCTTAAAATATTGAATTTACTTTGAGGTTTCTATAGATCAGGAAAAAGAAAACAAATCTATCTCATTTATTCCTATGAAAGTGTTATGGTCATGTTCATCTAGCAATATTAAAAATTATTAAACACACATCAGTATCAGTCAGTCCATATGTAGTGTGTAGCTTATTTCTAGCCTTAATTTTTTTGCTCTGCACATCAAATTAATAACGAAAGTGAATCAGTGAAGACTCTCTTATAGTTCTTTGGCAACACCAAAAATTTGCATCTTTATTCTCTTCATAGGGCTGTTAAATAATACTTTGTCTTCTTTTTGACAATACCTTTAACAGGACCCATGTTTATAAAAAGCTACAGCAATCTGCTCAATCAGCACCATTATAATAATTTGTAGCTTTAAATAGCTTTATTTAAAAATATGTTTTATTAATTTTTTTCAGTTTAATATGTTCAAGGACATTGGTATGAAACATGTTAAACCTATGGGAGCAATGAACTTCATTTTGCCCTGTAGTGTAATTTCTATATAAATGCAGTTAAGACTTTTATTGTAACATTTATAATCAGTTTTATTTCTTCAGATAAATGTAATAAAATATGCAAAACATATTAAGACATGTAATGTACATCCTTTCCTTTCTTGGCTCAACCAAATTTTTATTATACTCTTGTCTCTTGCTACCTTCCCTTCCTTCCTTTCTTTATCTCAGAGTCACCAGAATCCTTCCTCAAACGCTTTTCAAACCCTCAGAACCAGCCTCAAAATTATCCCAATACAGCAGTTGCAAGGACTCAAGATGAACTAATCATAACTTACCACCATTCTCACCAACTGACCAATAAGGAAATATTGATGTTGATCTTCACTCTAGTTTGGCAGCTCAATCCCTGGTACCTCATTTTCATAAGCAGAGTTTATGGTACATGTTTTTGTTTTAACCTACCTTCAACTGAAAACATTAGCAATGTCCTACCATACACCACTTCATAGTGCTTTACATTCCTCTCTAAGTGATTTATAGAGGCAGCATATTGCCCACAACCAGGGGTAGATTTATTTATTTATTTATTTATTTATTATTTAGATTTGTATGCCGCCCCTCTCCGCGGACTCGGGGCGGCTCACAACAAGGCATAAACAAATCGTAACAAATCTAAATAAATTTAAATATTTAAAAAAGTTTAAAAAGAACCCCAATATACTAATAAGCACACACACAAACATACCATACATAAATTGTACATGCCCGGGGGAGATGTCTCAGTTCCCCCATGCCTGATGACAGAGGTGGGTTGTAAGAACTTTACGGAAGGCAGGTAGAGTAGGGGCAGTTCTAATCTCCGGGGGGAGTTGGTTCCAGAGAGTTGGGGCCGCCACAGAGAAGGCTCTTCCCCTGGGGCCCGCCAACCGACATTGTTTAGTTCACAGGACCCGGAGAAGGCCCACTCTGTGGGACCTAATCAGTCGCTGGGATTCGTGCGGCAGGAGGCGGTCTCGGAGGTATTCTGGTCCAATGCCATGAAGGGCTTTAAAGGTCATAACCAACACTTTGAATTGTGACCGGAAATTGATCGGCAGCCAATGCAGACTGCGGAGTGATGGTGAAACATGGGCATACCTAGGTAAGCCCATGACTGCTCTCGCAGCTGCATTCTGCACAATCTGACATTTCCGAACACTTTTCAAAGGTAGCCCCATGTAGAGAGCGTTACAGTAGTCAAACCTCGAGGTGATGAGGGCATGAGTGACTGTGAGCAATGAGTCCCGGTCCAGATAGGGCCGCAACTGGTGCACCAGGCGAACCTGGGCAAATGCCCCCCTCGCCACAGCTGAAAGATGGTTCTCTAATGTGAGCTGTGGATCAAGGAGGATGCCCAAGTTGCGGACCCTCTCCGAGGGGGTCAATAATTCCCCCCCAGGGTAATGGATGGAATTGTCCTTGGGAGGCAGGACCCACAGCCACTCCGTCTTATCCGGGTTGAGTTTGAGTCTGTTGACACCCATCCAGGCCCCAACAGCCTCCAGACACCGGCACATCACTTCCGCTGCTTCGTTGACTGGACATGCGGTGGAGATGTAAAGCTGGGTATCATCAGCGTACTGATGATACCTCACCCCATGCCCTCGGATGATCTCACCCAGTGGTTTCATGTAGATATTAAATAGCAGGGGGGAGAGGACCGACCCCTGAGGCACCCCACAAGGGAGAGACCTCGGGGTCGACCTCTGACCCCCACTAACACCGACTGCGACCGGCCAGAGAGGTAGGAGGAGAACCACTGAAGAACAGTGTCCCCCACTCCCAATCCCTCCAGCCGGTGCAGAAGGATACCATGGTCAATGGTATCGAAAGCCGCTGAGAGGTCAAGGAGCACCAGGACAGAGGATAAACCCCTGTCCCGGGCCCGCCAGAGATCATCCATCAACGCGACCAAAGCAGTTTCCGTGCTGTAACCAGGTCTGAAACCCGACTGCTGGGGACCTAGATAATCGGCTTCTTCCAAGGACCGTTGGAGCTGGAGCGCCACCACCTTCTCAACAACCTTCCCCATAAAGGGAAGGTTGGAGACTGGGCGATAGTTATTAAGTATGGCTGGGTCCAGGGAGGGCTTCTTGAGGAGGGGGTGCACAAGTGCTTCTTTATAGAGAGTTGGAAAATCTCCCCTCCCCAAGGAAGCATTGGTAATCTCCTGGACCCAGCTCCGTGTCACCTCCCTGCTGGCCGAGACCAACCAGGAGGGACACGGATCCAGTAAGCAGGTGGCGGAACTCACAGATCCAATGGCCTTGTCCACTTCATCAGGTGTCACCAGATCAAACTCTTCCCAGACAGGTGGACAAGTACGTGCCCCAGTCACCTTGACTGACTCGTTGTCAGTCGACTCTGTTTCACAATTGGAGTCGAGATCAGCCCGGATCTGAGCGATTTTATCAGCGAAAAACGTGTTAAAATCCTCGGCACTGCTCTGCAAGGGCTCCCCAACTCCCCCCTGATTAAGAAGGGAGCGGGTCACCCTAAACAGAGCGGCCGGGCGGGATTCTGCTGATGCAATCAAGGCGGCATGGTACGCGCATCTTGCTGCCTTGAGCGCCACTTTGTAAGTCTTAATAAAAGCTCTTACAAGTGTTCGATCAGATTCAGACCTACTCTTCCTCCATCGCTTCTCTAGATGTCTCTTCTGGCGTTTCAACTCCCGGAGCTCCTCGTTGAACCATGGAGCTCTACGGGGTCTAGCGCCACGGAGAGGTCGCAAAGGCGCAATCCAGTCGAGAGCCTCCACTGCAGCCTTGTTCCAGGCTTCCGCAAGACACTCTGCCGAACTGTGGACAAGTGCCTCTGGTATAACCCCAAGTGCCGTCTGAAAGCCCTCTGGGTCCATCAGGCGTCTGGGGCGGAACATCTTAATTGGTTCCGCCTCCCTGCAGGGAAGGATTGGAGCCTGGAAGTCAAGCCGTAGTAGAAAATGGTCTGACCATGACAAAGGCAATGCTTCTAAGCCCCTTAGTCTCAGACCATTACTCAGTTGCTCGGAAAGGAATACCATGTCAGGTGCGTGCCCTCCCTTGTGAGTCGGACCCTGTACTACTTGAGTCAGGTCCATGGCTGTCATGGTGGCCATGAACTCCTGTGCCAACCCAGAGGTTTTGCCGAGTGACGGCAGGTTGAAGTCCCCCAGGACAATAAGTCCAGGGAACTCCACCGCCAACCCGGCTACCTCCTCGAGTAGCACAGGCAGGGCTTTTGACACGCAGCTGGGAGGCAGATACATGAGAAATAAGCCCACCTGAACCCCTAAGTCCAACTTCATCAAGAGAGACTCGCAACCCACAATTTCCGGAGCAATGAGTCTACGTAGGCAAAGGCTCTCCCTGGCTATAATAGCCACTCCTCCCCTCCTTCCCTGGGGTTGAGGTTGATGCCATATCTGAAACCCGGCTGGGCAAATTTCAGAGAGAGGAACACCTCCCTCTGGGCCCAGCCAGGTTTCAGTAATACATGCCAGGTTGGCCTCCTCATCCAGGATCAAATCCCTGATGAGGAGAGCTTTATTTACCACCGACCTGGCATTGAGTAGAAGCAACCTGAGCCCAGGGCCAGAGTTACACTCATCACCAGTACCCAAGATTGGGCTCACGGAGCCAGAACAAGGGATCGTTATTAAGCAAGGTTCCAATTACCTTCACCAGCAATTTGTATTGTGATGTTTTGTGCATGCAACCTCTCATGCAATTCTGCATCCATGCATGCTCCGTAGCTCCAATCATCCCAAAACACAGCCCTGGAGCTGATCAGCTGTGCTTCAGGTGAAGGAATAAAGATCAATATAGACCAGACCTGGGCAAGATGCGGCCCGAGGGCTGGATATGGCCCACCTGCTGTCTGTGATCAGCCCGCGGAGGTTGGTCCAACTTTTCTAGATAAGAACCAGGTGTTCAAGATATAATATATAATAATATATATAATATATAATATATAATATAATATAAAATTATAATTTATAATTATAATATAATTAACTCAGTTCTACCCAATAATATACAGTATTGGGTAGAACTGAGTTAATTATATTAGTCCGTCCCTCTAAAACCATCCCAATTTCTCATGCAGCCCTATGGCAAAATTAATCGCCCACCCCTGGTATAGACCCAGGTGAGAGGACCCTTTTACAGGCAGCAGAAAAGGAAAATAGTTCAAAATAGTAAAAAAATTACTAAAAAAAGATGTTGGTACCCATAGGCCAGCACTGGCTCATCCAGTTCAGCAATGTCACCAGCAAGTCACTACTGGATCGGGCGACCCCTGCCCCCCAACAATCTGGAATATCGACCTTGGAAGGATGGTAGGTTAAGTCAATCTTGTGCTGGTCAGAATCAAACTGCTGGCAGTGAGCAGTGAATAAACCTGTAATACTACATTTAACCACTGCACTACCAATGTCCCTAGTATTATGTATCTGAATAAAACATTTATATGTTACAATATATAACAGTTACGATATATAACACAACTAACTAAAACTCAGCTGTCACTAGCTGATAGCTTCCTTTTTATAGTGTAGTACAACTGTAAACCAACCAGAGCTTCAGTAATTCCTGCTCCTTTTCCCACCCCCTAGCGGCCCTCCAGAACCCTGCACCTAGCTTATGTAGCTTACAGTTATATAGGTATAGCTAAGCATTTGGAGGATGAAATCTAGTTTCTTATTCAGTATTTCCAAAATCAGTGATGCAATTCATCCCCATTCTTCTTTTGAGGCTCTTATAAAGTATTTTCTGTTGCATGTAGAAACACTGCCACTGATGGCTTTCAGTGAGAAAAGTACATGTCTGGGGTCAGATTCATTTCAGCTGCAGCAAGACAAGGGCTTAGTTTTGTTAGTAGCATGGCATTTCTACCTTAACCCCCTTTGCCAAAGAAGGGGTGTCCTGGAGCTGGCTAAATATTCCTAATTTTGTGAGCTAGTTTATACTCGTAGCAGAGATGAACCTCTTGAATCCATTGCTCTATGCCTAGCAGCATAGTAGTGGCAACGAAGCAAGCAAAGACATTTCTTAAACATTTAGCAATACACCACTAATTAGCTCAGAGTTTCTCAACCTTGACAATTTTTCAGATGCATGGACTTCAACTCCCAGATCTCCCCAGCCAGCTGTTGTACAATTCCATCAAATGCAGAGTTAACCCCCTTGAGATTGGAAAGAAATTTGATGCATCTCTGGATTGTCTTAAAAACTTCAAGTGAACAACCAATGAACCAATTGCATGACAGAGTCATTTATTTAAAAAAAAAAAAACCAATACTGTGAATGTTAATAATACTTCTACTGAAGGACATTTTAATTTACTTTTAGTTCATCATAGGTTCATTCCACTGCAGTTCGATTGATTTTAATGCGGCTATCACAGGCTAAGTGGTATGTGGTGTACAGCTCATTTCTTCAGTAGAATAACTCACTGTTTTAACCACGAAGTGAAGTATTTGCACTGGGACTATAAGATTGTGGAGTGGCCATTAAAACCTGGAATCTTATCACAAACAGAGGAACATAAATTACAATACCTGTTAGCTTAAAATGTGATTATGGTTATTACTATTTAATCAATCAGGGATTTATTGCTTCTCTCACATTCTATTCCATTCACAGGAACACAGACATACATGGAAATCAAGAGGCAAGATTAAATAACAAAACTTGGCATACTTTATTGGCATTTGCCTTTGCAGAATTTAATGCATTTCATTTAAAGGGTTTGATTATGAGTAGGTCTAATGCATGTTTTTTCTTTTCTTTTCTTTTTATGATCCTTTAACCCTGTGCATCAGGTTGGAGTCAGGGTGAAGGATTGGAGGTAAGTGCTTTGTGGCCCAATATCCTTCCTGATGCGTATATGGAGTTCACAGCAGATATTTTCTCTTTGTGCCCAAATAGAGAAACATCTGCTGCTGCCTAGGATCAAACTCACAGTCCGATTGTGAAGTGAGAGCTCCGCCTCTAGGCCATTATTCTGTTCTGAGTAGGTCTAATGCATAAGAGCAGAACTTTACTGGAGCTAATCATCTTAGGTAACCTCAACTGCCCATGAGAGTGAGCATGCAGAAAGATCTTTAGAACCAACAGTAGCAAGCATCACACCCAGAATATGTATTCATCCAACTTTGATGGTAACTCCATCTGATGGGTTTTAGATGTTTTTTAAATATTAGATTTATTATATCGTATTATTGTTGTTGTGAACCGCCCCGAGTCTGCGGAGACGGGCAGCATACAAAACTTTTGCCAGACCCATCTTCGAATACAGCTCATCTGTTTGGAACCCATATCGCATCTCAGACATTAACATCCTTGAAAATCTCCAAAGATACTTCACCAGAAGAGCCCTTCACTCCTCCACTCAAAACAGAATACCCTACAAGACGAGACTTTCAATCCTGGGCCTAGAAAGCCTAGAACTAAGACGCCTTAAACATGATTTAAGTATTGCCCACAAGATCATATGCTGCAACGTCCTGCCTGTTGGCGACTACTTCAGCTTCAACCACAACAACACAAGAGCACAAAACAGATTTAAACTTAATATTAACCGCTCCAAACTTGACTGTAAAAAATATGACTTCAGTAACCGAGTTGTCGAAGCATGGAACTCATTACCGGACTCCATAGTGTCATCCCCAAACCCCCAACACTTTACCCTTAGATTATCTATGGTTGACTTATCCAGATTCCTAAGAGGTCAGTATGGGGCGAGTACAAGTGCACTAGAGTACCTTCCGCCCCCTGTCCTATTGCTCTCCTCTATCTCCTATACCTTTCTTCTATTCCTATATCTCTTCTTCTATTCTTTCATTGATATGTTCTATTACTATATCTTCTTTTCTATTATTTGTTAGATATATTTTACTATGAGTATCTCCTCTATAACCTTCATCATGTATTTTACTATGTGTATATAGATATATACCCACTAAAACGCTCATTGTGTATTGGACAAAATAAAAAAAAATACAAATCTAATAAATTATTATTATTATTAACTCCATTTTCTACACGTCTTCCAATGAAGAATTTTGCAAACTAAGGGTGGGTTCCTTCCAGTTCGGACCAGATCACCCAATCCATTAGCGACTTGCTGATGATGTGAAGATGTCTTCATGAATCCGATTCTGTCTGTGCCAGTCTGTGTATGCCATCTTTTTTGGGGAAATTTCGGCAGGTTTTGGATGGCTTCCCTTTGTCCTCTGCTTTGAAAAAAGCCCTCTTGCCCGCCTCAGGTTAATACAGACCTTTATTTCTTCCCTTGAAGCACAGCTGAGCAGCTCATCAGCTGTCTTTCAGGCTGAAACTACTTTCTGAGCATGCACGGAACTGAATTTGCATGAGGAAATGTGAGCGTGCAAAATGTCGTGATGCAAACCAGTGGCGAAGGTAAGTAGAACCCACCCCTGTTGCAAAGTAATATTTTGAAAGAGCTATTTGGGTGAGTGATGAAATCTGCTTCTACCTGCCACCCAAGATTCACGTCTTATTATAGCTGAGAAAAAATGCCCTTTCAAAATCCTGTAGCAAATCTGAGCGAACAATTCCTCTTAAGTTGCTCCACAGGAGTGAAAAATTCTTCAACCGTTTCTCAAGAGCAGATCTCTCCTTGAACAGGAACTGCTTATTTATCCACTGATCATGCTTTCAGACGCTAAAACAAGCATTACCCTCACCTAGGTATCCCAGGGTTGAGATGTAAATCTGTGTATTATCCATATGTTGGTTATGACCTCATGTCAATGGGAGCCTATAGAGTTGTTAAATGGGAGATTTTGATTTCTCCCATGAATGCTAACTTGAGCTGACCTTGGAAAAAGAATGAGGGCCCAAACAATCCATTCTTCCAGTGTTGTGTGGAATTGTAGCCATACCACATTTCCTATAATTTCTGAACCTAAAAGCAGCAGTGCTGAAAAAAAAGGTCCTTGTGAGTTGTGTTTCTTCACACTATCTTCCTTTGAGCATGCTGGATGAGTCACCTCAAGAAGGGCGGCATAGCAATCGAATGAATGAATGAATGAATGAATGAATGATGCTTATACCACTTGCCAGTTACCTCAAAACTAAATAAAGTGAAGCACCCCACCCGTGAGAGCTTTCCCTCTCCTTTGAAAGAATGTCTAAGGCAAATTCTTGTTACATTGAATGAGAATTATAGAAAAATTCAGAAATATTTTTCTGCCTGGTTTTAGGTTTTAATAACAATAACATTGTAATTGTGAGATGCATAAGATGGCTGGCTTTCCTAAATAGGCATTTCTTTATCCTATTGTATATATTTACATAGGTTGGACAGCAATTTTCATGTGCCTGGATATTTTTTATGGATTTACGCTATCTTTAGTGGTACAGAATTTTTGAGAATTAGAGCTTAGTTTAGAAGGTTGGAGTTGAGGCCTGCAAACTGAAGAGAGGAGAGAGGACAATGGGAGCCCAAATCTTACATTACCCAATTGAAAGACCTAGTTTACTTGTGGGGATTTGTTTTTGGGTGGTTTGGGGGATAGCACTTGTTGTTTCTAATATTGAACGTCTTCTACTGTGAATTGTTTGTTAGTGGCTGCTTTTTAATTTGGAATTTAATTGGATTTTATAGTATTTATTCTACTGAGTTTCGGTTATGTAGAGTGTCTTCAATGGCATGAATTAAAATGTGGGTGCCTCCTGGAGTGTTATAAATTGAAAGATGTGGTTGATGTGGCCTTAGATTTCTTTTATTTGAATGGACCTTACTTCCCATTAAAGGGGAGTAAGGATTTTGACCATAAAATGAGTATTCTAATCGACTGTTAAATGAAAAGTATTCTACTGAAATGCGCAGTGACATTTGTTCAGCAATAAAATATGCTTTGGAATGGCTGGAAGTCATATTATGCAATCTGGTATTTTTCCTAGTTTTTACTGAGATTGCACCTTGGGTTGCTTCCTCAAAAAACTGAAAGAACATATACCAAATAAATTGTTCCTTGTCTGGCTCAGTGTTGTCTGAGTAGAAATGACAGGTCTCTCTCAAACCTGTATAGAAAGGCTGCAATTTGAATATATCTGCCATCTTATAGGTGTTATTTCTTTAGTAAAGTTTATATGTCACTCCAATTAAAAATGGCGATTATAATTCCAGGGTAAGTGTCAAAATATACAGTATTTAAATTAATATTATCCTACCAAACAAGGATGGGTTCTAATTTTTTTTACTACTGGTTCTGTGGGTGTGAATTATTTTGTGGGTGTGGCTTGATGGTAATGTGATGGTGGAAGTGGCTTTATGGTCATGTGACTGGGTGGGCATGACCAACACAAAGTCAGTCAAGTCAAGGGATCCCTCACCTGACCCTCCCCTCCCAGCCATTCCTTGTCACACCCAGCCTCAGCGTATCTATAGTTCTGTAAAAAAGTTGTCCACCTTTTTTCAACTTTATTATCTTCATACTATAGATGTACTTTCATGGACCACTGGAAGGAGGAAATGGCTCACACACTTTGCCCTAGAGTGTGATAAGCAACAGGCTTTTAAGGGGCTGCCATAAAGAAGTGACAGGGGGAGGGGAGGCATGTATTTTCCAGAGAAGCAGAAGTCAAAACAAGAAGCAATGGATGGAAATTGAACATTGAGAGAAGCATTTTAAAATAAAGGATAAACTTCCTGACAGTGAGAATCAACATAGGTGCAGAAATATTTCAGTCATAATTTCACATATAAAATAGCCATTCATGTAATGCAACCTGCATATTGTTCAAAACAGTAATTAATATTATGACTTATGTTTGAAAGCAAGTGTAAAAGTCAAAGATTACAAGAGTGCTTCTTTCTCTATATGTATACAAAGCATCACATACCAGGAATTGCATATTAAGTTGGACTTATGCAACCTGATGTATAAAATAAACACACACATATTTATGTTCTGGACTATAGACATTGACTGCATATAAATCCCTGAAAAATATGTGGAAATCCTGGCCAAAAGAAAGGCCATAAAATCAATCTAGGTATAGGGACAATGTAAAATATTATCACATGATGAATAATAGAGCAATTAAAAATAATAGCAGAGAGTTTTCTCTCCCCCCCTTCCTTCCTCTTTCTTTCTCTTCTCTCTCTCTCTCTCCTTTCCTCATTCTTTCTCTCTCTCTGACTCTTTTCTTTTTTCTGCCTCTCTCTCTCTCTCTCTTTCTTCCCTCCCTCCCTCCTTCCTTCCTTCCTTCCTTCCTTTCTTTCTTTCTTTCTTTCTTTCTTAACCCCTCTAAGGTTTGATGAAAGTAATCATACATAGGGAGGCTTGCTAACAAGTTTTGGTGCTAAGGAGGTCTACTCCCCCTCTTCACCTGAAAAGAAATGTGATCCAAATGAACAGTTGAGCTACGTCACATCCAGTCTCCTTGCTCACACAGCAAATACTGTTGGAGTTTCCAAACAACCCTCAACACCCTCACACACTAACAGGATGCTAGCCAGATGAATACCAATGGATGCTGGTAGGCAGAGACAGATCGCTCCCCTATTTTCCTCCTTGGTTCAGGCAAATTTGTTCCTTCTGCTGTAACACCAGTTACAGGGGAACATCACAAAAAATGCAGGAAAAGATTTACAGAAGGGTTTAGAAAAACACATGTAAGAGAAGCTTTCCGTTTCTCCCATGGCCCCATCACATAGTTTTGTAGCATGAGTCTGTCTGTCTGTCTGTCTGACTGTCTGTCTGTCTGACTGTCTGTCTGTCTGTCTGTCTGTCTGTCTGTCTGTCTGTCTGTCTGTCTGTCTGTCTGTCTGTCTATCTATCTATCTATCTATCTATCTATCTATCTATCTATCCACATGGGTGGGCTATTGTCCAGATGGGTGGGAATGTAGTGGGGTAGCGAAAATGGAGCTCCATCCCAGAGCACCCAATTTGCACTGAAAGATGTTGAAAGAAAATGGAGGGAGTCCTGCATAAGCCATGCCTACACACACACACACAGAGAGAGTAATATACAGTAATAAAAAACATGTGATACATATAAAAATATAGTTAGTCGGCTATGAATAAATTAACTGCCTTGAAATGGACCTGGGTTGGGCCTAGAGGCAAAAAGGAAATGTGACGTTCCTTCAATATACCAGGATGATAAGGAAGTAGGTTTTTTTAAATGAAATGGCAAAGATGCCTCTTTCATGCAGGCTCATCCTAGAATCCTTTGCGCGGTACCTTCTGGGATGCATACATTTGCACGTACAGTATATCATAGGCACCTCCACATGGAAGATTTTTCTATGGACTGTATCCAAAACAGCCCTTCTGTCACTCTCCGAAAACCAAAAAAAGACATGCTGAATTTTTTCTAAGCAATATACTCTGAAAAGTTCTAGGGAGGAGTTACCTAGACTTTCTTCCTCCCAACCAAACTATCTAAACTTTGCTGTCTCATGTTCCTCTGGAATGCAGGGCCTCCCTCCTGGGAATCCAGGCCACATTTCTCAACACCTTCCATATTCAGAAAGCATTTTGATCCATGGATATTTCCATTTGTTACAGGAAAAAAAATGCTGATATCCCTTTCAGCCTACAGATGCCTTTACATGAATCATCCTGAATACTCATAGGTCTGCAAAATTGGGAAGAAAAGTGAATTGGTAAAACCACCTTGTTTCAGTGGGAACCTTTCCCCAGGTAAATAAATACAATAAATAAATAAATTCCCCAGTGCTTTCTTCTATACATGGAAGGCCTCCTTCCATTTCTGGAAAGCCACCTTCACATTTTATTTCTATGATTATTTGTAGAATCTGTTGTACTGGCATTAGATGGAAAATGAGAATTATTCTTATTCTTGTTCTGTTGTTTTGTTGTTGTTGTTGTTGTTATTGTTGTTGTTGTTATTGTTATTATTGTTGTTATTATTATTATTATTATTATTATTATTATTATTTATGCTTATATGTTGCCCAATTCCCAAAGGACTCTTGGCGACTTCCAACAAATAAAAACAATTCTTAGAACAATATAAAAAAACCCAACAATTATAAAACCCGCACTAAAACACAATTAATTTCACAATCATTCCTCATTCATGGCCGGATCTAGGTAGTATCTCAGTCAATCAATGACACCAGGCTTGTCGGAAGAGCCAGGTCTTTAGAGCTTTGTGGAAGGCCAGCAAGGTGGGGAGGACACAAATCTCCAGAGGCAGTTGGTCCCATAGGGCCGGAGCCACCACAGAGAAGGCTCTTCCCTAGGGGCCTGCCAGCTATCATTGTTTGGCTGACAGGACGCAGAGAAGGCTGACTCTGTGGGTTCTTATTGGTCTTTGGGAGGTATGCGGCAGAATGGCTGCTAAAACCAACTTGACTCCCTCAAACAGAGTATATGAATAAAAATGGTATGTATAAAATATCCAAATAAAGATGTAGCCAAGATGAGAATTTCAGGGAACTGCAGTTTCAGTTTTTGGCCACAGATAGATCTAGGAACACTTCCAGCTCAGTAGGGTCACTGCTATGTCGTATATTTGACAAAGTCACATTGCAAATACCATCATGGCAATGGTCTTTGGAAAAGGCTGAGGCAATTTACAGTAAGGAATGGTTTCAAAAATTCAAGAGCTGACAGGCTAGCAAAATAACGCTTATGAACAGATCAGATGCATATCAGACCCCTACATGGAAAAGCAGAGGAACCCAAGACATTATTGTTGATAGATGTTGGATAGTAAAAAGAAGTCAGAATGCGTTTCATTGATTATAAAAAGAGTTTTAACTCTGTCAATGCATCAGGTTATGGGAAATGTTAAGAAAGATGGGAATCTCAAAACATCTCATTGTTCTTATGAGAAATTTAAAGGCATGTCAGGAAGCTACATATGATGAAATTGGCTCCAGATTGGCAAAGAGTTTGATAAGGTATTAACCCCTTTTTATACAACCTCTATAGATGAAATATATAATGATAGCTAAAGAATTTGCCAACTCTAGTAATAAAAGTCAAAAACCACAAAAGGGAAAAAAGCTGACTAAGATTAAACATAAACAAAGGCAACAGTTACAAGCCTTAAAAGTGAAAATGAAGATATTAAAGTGGTGGGCAGTTTCTGCCTTTTGGGATCAACCAATCCTCGAATACAGCTCATCTGTCTGGAACCCACACCACATTTCAGACATAAATACATTAGAAAATGTCCAGAAATAATTCATGAGAAGAACCCTCCACTCCTCCACACACAACAGAATACCCTACACAATCAGACTCGAAATCCTAGGCTTAGAAAGCTTAGAACTACATCGCCTTAAACATGACCTAAGCATAGCCCATAAAATCATCTGTTATAATGTATTTCCTGTCAATGACTGCTTCAGCTTCATCCAGAACAATACATGAGCACACAACAGATACAAAATCAAAGTAAACCGTTCCTAACTTGACTGTAGGAAACACAACTTTAGCAACTAAGTAAGCAATGCATGGAACTCACTTCCTGAGTCATCACCAAACCCCAAAAACTTTACCCTTAGGCTATCCACTGTTGACCTCACCCGATTCCTAAGAGGTCAGTAAGGGGCGTGCATAAGTGCACCAGTGTGCCTACTGTCCCTAATGTTTCTCTATTAGTAGTACCAATATCATGTATTTTTGTCAAGTATGTATATAATAAACGTTGTTATACATGTACTTGACAAAATAAATAAAGAAAATAAAACCATCAATAGTAAAGGATAAAGCAATTTAAAAAATATGTCACAGACTAGCATTTGTTAGAGCAGCCTTGAAGACCTTGGGAAAGATATTTGAATGCTGTGACTGGTTTATATTGTACTTACAAAGATCAGAATTGTGTAAGCTACATTATAACCTTTTATGGAAGCAAAAGTGGGACTTTGAAGAAGCGAGATAGGAGGAGTATTCACACCTCTGCACTTTAGTGCTGGAAAGACTCTTAAAAATACTATAGACAGCTCAAAAATACAAAGCGACTGAATTGTTGAACAAATTAACCCAGAGTTGTCACTCAAAAACCAAATAACCAGGCTCCAATTATTGTACTTAGTTTACATTTTGCATAAACGTAGCTTAGGCACAAATGCTGGAAAAGGATAGAGAAGAAATGTCCAGCAACAAAGTAGATGGACACAATTACAGTGGTGATTGCTGCGCCATTGGGAGTCGTGAAAGAACAGGTTAGAAATGGATCACTATAGAGAAAAATCTATCTATGTGCTCTTGAGGAGCTGAAAATGACTTGATGACCCATAATCAATTTTTAATGAATCTGTTGGAGCAGAATGGCGCACCCAGAGTTCCAAACCACAGTAGGAGACTGGATTGTAAAATTGATGGAGTTCACTGAAATAGGCAAGCTGACCGGTCTGATCAGGAAAAACAAACAAACAATAAAGATGCTCTTTTACAAAAAACACTGGAAACTTTATATGGATGTTTTATAGACTTTTTGTTGAAAAAAAAGAAGCCGATTATTTATAGATCAGGTGGTTTAAAATTGGATTGGATGGCTGAGGTTCCAGATGGAGAAGAGGACTACAAGGACCACGACAATGTTCACCGCATTCAACAAGAAGAACGCAGGGTGAGCCAAAGAAATTTTGATCCAAGGTAGCCCCACTGTTCTGGCTGCCTGGGAGAGCCATACTAGGACTGCCTGCAATTTCAGGCACACTGTGTGCCACTGTTGCCAAAAGCACATTGCTGAGGGTTGCAGAGCCACGCAACCAATACTCTACCAACCTATTGGTCGGGTGGTTTCAAAAGTTTAAATAGGAAGAGGAAAGAGTAAGATAGCAATTTGAGAGAAAGGATAAGGGATGCGAAAATTCTATATTTACTTCAGGTTTTCTTTTTCTTATTTCCTTTTTATTTTTATGCTTTTGTTATAGTGTAAAATTCTTTAAAAAAAAGTTTTCTTTAAAAAAACAAACACGTATCTCTGATCAAGACCAGCAGTATTCAAGGTCAAACAGATTATAGAGAAGAAAGAAAAATGAAAAACAAACCTCTCCCTCACTACAATAACACAACATTAAATTAAATAATTAAGAAGTTGTTATCCTGTTATCCTGTTCCAAATTAACTGCAGGTAATTTGGAACCAGCTCCCCCCAGAGATTAGAACTGCCCCCACCCTCCTCGCCTTTCGTAAACTCCTTAAAACCCACCTTTGCTGTCAGGCATGGGGGAATTGAAACATCTCCCCCGGGCCTATACAGTTATGTATGGTATGCTTGTGTGTATGTTTGCTTTTAATAATGGGGCTTTTAGTGTTTCTTTTAAATTATTAGATTTGTTATATATTGTTTATTATTGCTGTGAGCCACCCCGAGTCTACGGAGAGGGGCGGCATACAAATCTAATAAATGAATGAATGAATTAATGAACGAACGAACGAACGAACGAACAAACAAACAAACAAACAAACAAACAAACAAACAAACAAACAAACAAACTCTAATTGCCCTGCCAAAAGACAGGCTTGGTCCTGTTATAACTTCAGTTATATTGTTCTATGGGTATCCTTAGTGTTCTCTGTTCTCTGTTGTTCCATTCTACAAGGCTAGCCTTAATACTACTAGCATCATACAGTTGCTCTTCATATTACAACCTATATGTAAAATGACAAATTAAAAATTAAATTAAAGAGTCTTAGAATAATGTCAAGAGCTCAAAAACCTATTAGGTGTTGGATCTTGGGGAGATAACGTTTGAGTTATTATTAATTATTGGAGACTCCCTGGACAAGTTTCCATAGTTTTCTTGGCAAGATTTAGAAATGCTTTGTGATTGCCTCCATTGTGTGACTGGCCCAATGCCTGAAATAAGACTGGAGTTCACAGTCTCCCAGTTTCTAGTTTCCATTAGACCAAACTAGCATTTTGAGTTTGTCAGTCCAACATAACAAACTGCCTATGTAGAGCTGCAATGACCAAAAGATTTATGGAAGAACACAGAGTGTTTAGAAATCAGTTGCAGTTTTCTGGGCAATTGTATGGGAGTATTTTGCTCTTGATTTTTCTAGGATATACTGTATATATTTTTAATTTCAAATCTAACTTCCCAGTTTTGAATCATCCCAGTAATCACCAGCCCTTACCCTGTTTAACTTCTAAGACTTGGCAAGATTCTCAAGGTAAATTCTTAGAAGCCCCCACCTTTAGTAACTAATCCACTGTTTCTCATGCTGGCTGGGGAATTCTGGCAATTGAGGTTCACAGAACTTAAAGTACCCAAATTTGAAAAATTAATGTGTTCTCTTGGGCAATTTCTGCTTCCCTATTCTGAATAAGATATAATGAGCAGCCAATTTTCTTTAAAGGCTGTTTCTTTAAAAAAAAATTAAAATTGTTAAAGTTAGAATTTCAACTAACAATTCACATGGAGCCCATTTCTATGGCTGAATGTATAGTGGTTTTGTCTCTCTGGATAATAGCGTGTAATGCTTCATTTGAATTATGGATTAACTAGGCGCATACATTTTTTTACAAAATTTCTCATCTGAATTACTTCTGAAGCATCAATGCACATTTCCAATATTTGAGAACTGAAACACTTCTATGATCACAACTCCAAATTATTTAATCCTAATGCCAGACTCCAGAGAAATGTCATGTTTAGTGTTGGGCGAACCCAACAAAGTTTGGATTCAGTGAGTTCGGCCGAACGTGCCGTGAATTTCAGGTGAGTTCGCTGAACCCGAACCCGAACACTCCGTGACGTTGAAGCTCCGCCCCCGGAATCGCATTGTGGGATTTCCCAGCTCCTTTTGCTGAAAGGACCTCCCTTTGTTTGCTTGGAAGAGAGGGCAGAAGCATTGCTGGTTCTATAGTGTAATGGTTAGCACTCTGGGCTTTGAATCCAGCAATCCGGGATCAAATCTTGGTGGAACCTCCTTTTTTAATTTTTTTTTTAATTTTTATTTATTTATCATCATCATCATCATCATTTATTAATTATTTCCATGGGTACATCGGGAAGGTTCCCTCTTGTCCCCAAAGAGCTGGAGGGTCCTTTCAATGCTTTTTTAGTGGGAAAATAAATCAGCAGCATGAAGTGAGACAGACACCGAGGAGGCCAAAATATGGAAAGGAATAGAATAATAATTAGAAATAAAATTGACTGTCTGGCTTCCTTAATGCTGCTGATCTATTTTCCCACTAAGAAAGCATTAAAAGGACCCAAACCCTTTTATTATATAAAGAAGCATCATGATGATGATGATGATGATGATGATGATACTAATACTAATACTAATACTAATACTAAATAAAAAATATTTTTTTAAAAAAAAAAAAGGAGGTTCCACCAAGATTTGAACCCGGATCGCTGGATTCAAAGTCCAGAATGCTAACCATTACACTATAGAACCAGTGATGCTTCTACCCACTCTTCCAAGCAAGTAACGGGAGGTCAGGAAGAAGTATACGTGATGTCAAAGCTCCGCCCCCGGAATTCCATCGTGGGGTTTCCCAGCTCCTTTTGCTTGCAGTGTGGCAAGCAAAAGGAGGTGGGGAATACCACGATGGGATTCCCCACTCTCCTCCCGGGCAGTGGCATTTCGCGGTGTTTGAGCGAACCCCGAACTCGAACCCGAACTTTGCCCGAAATTTTTTTAAAAATTGGGTTTGTATTCGGCATGCTGAACATTGCAAAGTCCACATGGACTCGAATTGTGCGAGTTCAGTTCGCCCAAAACTATTCATGTTATGCTGAATGACCAATTTATTTATATCTCTGTAATCTATTCTGTATACAGCTAAACTGTCATATTTCCAATTAATATTTCCCCTTAAAAAAATTATTATTTTTTTAGAAAAGTATATACAGTAATACAAACAAGCAAAGAAAATTTTAAAAGGAAAGGGAGATATTTGAGGAAAATAAAATTGGGAATGCAAACAAAAAGGGGGGAAAGCTATATAAAAAAGTATAACTTCTGACTTTCTTCGATAGATAAAAATCTAAAAATTAATGACCCACAGAACTAGAATGAACAATAACAAACAATACTTCTATCAGTTAATAAAAAAATCTTGATCTAGGCATGAAGTTCATAAAATGTTTACTGGGCTCCTCAAAGTAAGTTTTTAAAAGGTTGTATATTAGATTTCTTATTTGGGTGTTACAAGAAACTTGAGAACTTTCTTACGCACATGATTTAATCATGTTCATCTGTAGCTTTGTTGAGAGATGATATCAGATAGAGACTTCAAATAATTAAATGTTTGTGTAACCCTTTCAAAAAACATAGAAGTTAAACAGGAATATGTGAAGTTGGCTGGCATTTAAGATATCACAAAGAACTCTGATTGTATAAGTTTGAGGTTTAGCAAAGATAAATATTCTACAAAGGTTGAAAGGTATTCACGGTACACACCAGTTTTATTTTCTTCGTTATATTTTCTTGGGTTTTTTTATTAGAAGATAAATAAATTATGTTAGCCTCATTAGGAAAATCCTTTAATTTACTGAATGGTGATAAGTTACATAGATCAGAATTCACTGTGAAAAAAATATATCAGATTATTCATGAACTGGGGGAGCTAATGGTAACACATCTAATATTCTTTCCTATCCCCGCCTCTCTGCCTCCAATAATAACTCTGTGAGGTAAGTTAGGCTGAGAAAGACCCCAAATCACCGATCTGGTTTTAATTTTTGAGGTAGGACTAGAACTCACCATCTCTTGATTTCTAGACTGGTACCCAAAAATCTTGGGTCTGATTCAGCAGCCTTCCTCATTTCCAGCTCCAGAGAAGACCCGCTTTGCTCTTATAGAGTTCCTTCTCTCTGGAGCACCATTTAGTTCTCTGCTTCTTTGAAAAAAATAACTCATCAAAATCACATGACTGCTTCCAGGCTCCATCTTGTCTAGTTCTTTCAGCCACCTCTCAGTTATCCATGTCTCTTTTCTCTCTGGTCTTTCTTTGATGATCTGTTTCTTTTTGCTTTTCTGGTCCATCTTCCCGAAATCTTTCTCCTTTGTCTTATCCGCTAAAAGTCTACCTAAGCAAGACAGAACTTGTCCTCCTGCTCCTGATTGTGTGGTCCAAGTCCTTGCTATTAACCTTGTGATGGTGTCAAGTTTCCAAATAACATCTGAGAATTAAATCAGAGTCCGAGGCATGGCCTTTTCAAAGTTCTGATTTATTAACAGAGAAGTCCCATGGATTTCTCCACCCAGTTTAAAGTTCATTCAGTGTTCCTAGACCCACAAGTTCACAACATGATCCACTCTGGTTCTGCCAATGTGTCCGGTTCTCCCATCAACTTCCAGGCAGGTGCTGAACAAAAGATGGTCTTGAGTAGCTAGAAGGAATTTGTTATGGCTAGTATTCTACCCCTCATGCAACTGTCGCTCCTAAATTCTCCTAATACTATGGGAATTTAGGAGAACAAAGTCTCCAACTCAAATGATGGCTTCAACCTGACAGATGGCTGAGTTGAACAAAGCTAGTGAAAAGGAGTGGCAGTGGGTTGCCTAAATATTTCTGTGTCTGCTTTCCAACTTACTACAAGGATGCTCTTTTTTATTTTGGTGGGACTTCTGCCTGTGCATTGTTATGCATGCAGAGAAATCCCTAAGCAATATTGCCATTTTGCTTAGCAATTTGCCTTTGAAGGATTTTGTTGCTCAAGCGTCAAAGTGCTGCTTAAACTGCACAACCCAAATCTCAGGTGGTCATATATTTGCATATTCATCCAATTTTCTCACAAGCAGATTAGGAGGATTATGTATCCATCACTCACTTGTTCTTAGCTACTGGCTATCACAGAATTGAAAAATGCAAAGGTTGGAGGTAATCTAGAGAAATGGGTATCAGCAAGAAAAAAATATTTTTTTTAAACAGACATCATCATCATCATCATCATCATCATCATCATCACAACAACAACTACTACAACAACAACAGAGTTGGAAGGGACCTTTGAGGTCTTTTAGTCCAACCCCCTGCTTGGACAGGAGACCCTACACTACTTCAGACAAATGGTTATCCAATAGCTTCTTAAAAGCTTCCAGTGTTGGAGCATTCACAACTTCTGGACACAAGCCGTTCCACTGATCAATTGTTCTAATTGTCAAGATTTTTCTCCTTAGTTCTAAGTTGCTTCTCTCCTTGATTAGTTTCTACCCACTGCTTCCTGTCCTACCTTCAGGTATTTTGGAGAATAGCTTGACTCCTTCTTTGTGGCAACCCCTGAGATATTGGAACATTGCTGTAATGTCTCCAATGGTCATCCTTTTCATTAAACTAGACATACCCAATTCCTGCAACCATTCTTCATATTTTTAGCCTCCAGTCTCCTAATCCTCTTTGTTGCTCTTCTCTGCACTTTCTAGAGTCTCAACATCCTTTTTACATTGTGGTGACCAAAACTGAATGTGGTATCGGCACATCAGGAAGACCTTTGGCTAATGTCACGCTTAAAAATCAACTACTAATTTCAAGATATGAAAACAGGATAGTGGTAAGGGTGTAGCTGAACAATAAGAAACACGACTTTTTTAGGCACAACCAGAAAAGTCAATGGCCATATGTCTTAATGCTGAAGTTGGAGTTATTGCAAAAAAAAAAAAGGAAGGAAGGAAGGAATTATCTTTATAATTCGAAATAGGAATCTTATGCACATATACAGGGTTGTATGATAAACCAGACGAGAGCCATGGGTACACAGTGGTGAGGATGCAGCATTGCAGGCTAACTCTGCACATTGCCAGGAGTTTGATTCTGACTTGCTCAAGGTTGACTAAGCCTTCCACCCTTCTGAAGTCAGTAAAACGTGGATCCAGATTCCAGATGGTTGGGACTGACATTTCTAAACCATTCAGAGAATACTGTAAAGCACTAGGGAGCAATGTATATGTCTAAGTGCTATGGTTTTAATTGCAATTGGTACTCTCTGATCAGTTTTATTGCTACTATGGAAGGGGCATTGTTGAGCATCTGACCAGTATTTATATCTTCCAGGTAGAGGAATACCAGATCCTGCCTCTTCCTCCTCTTTTTTGCATGCATATATTGAACGATTGAGAAGGTTTGTAGAAATATTCCTCAAACACTTGTATGCTTTGAATGTCTGTCTGTCTGTCTGTCTGTCTCTCTCTCTCTCACACACACACAAACACGTACACACACACACACACACACACACACACACACATGAAAGAAAAACCAAACAGCACAAGATCATTAAATGAACATTCTTGCTATTCAATTTAGTTTGGTTCTATATTTTCACATGAAATAATGGTTTCCTAATTCAAGGATCTTTGGAACCTAAATTGAGAAAAATAAGAGATGTCTAGAACATGGGTGTTCCAGGCAGAAAATCATAAATTCCACTCTGGTTCTTCCTGGTACTAAAAGATAAAGCCTTCATATTTTTTCAAGTAAAATAAGCCTCTGCCCTTTGATTTAGTGGTGTCATACATTTGACTGTCTTCATTCTTTCTGACAAGAAAAGTCAAAAGGACTCGACAGAACTGGCTGTTCTTGAAAGTCTGGGCTATATTATACCTTCATTCTAGGGGCAATTTTGTGTTCCCCTGCCTTGGCCCCCTGTCCTCTAGCTATTATTCCACCTTTCTAGCATTTTTAAGAGGCTAAATATCATGCCAGACACAAAGCTTATTCTTTTCTCTTTGTATTTTTAACTTTGAAGAGAGTCTACATTTGAAGAGGTGGGTCAGTTTTTGACTGCACTTATGCACTGGGCAGCTGAACTGACTGTCAATTGCAAAAACCAACGTGCCAGTTCAGAGGTGGTTTCCACTTATCTTACTCACCAGTTTGCATCACGACAGAAGTGCACATTTTGTGCACGCATGTTCACTTTACTTGTGTGTGCACATGTGCCACTTCCCAGCAATGACTCTCTGCCCATGCGTAGGAGCATATGCGCATGCACACAGGGGTTCTTTTTGCAATCTGGGGCGATCAGATGACTGGTTCAGGAGCCTGGACCACCAGTCATCGCTGCCGGTGCAACTGGGCCAGTTACTACAGGATACTTTCTTACAAAGATATAAACCGGGTAATTTAAAATTCCTAATCTCAGATGAGTTTTAAAATAGATTCAGAATGGTTTAGAAGAAACATAGAAACATAGAAGATTGACAGCAGAAAAAGACCTCATGATCCATCTAGTCTGCCTTTATACTATTTCATGTATCGTATCTTAGGATGGATATATGTTTATCCCAGGCATGTTTAAATTCAGTTACCAACCACGTCTGCTAGAAGTTTGTTCCAAGCATCTATTACTCTTTCAGTAAAATAATATTTTCTCACGTTGCTTCTGATCTTTCCCCCAACTAACCTCAGATTGTTCTTGTGTTCACTTTCCTATTAAAAACACTTCCCTCCTGAACCTTATTTAACCCTTTAACATATTTAAATGTTTCGATCATGTCCCCCGTTTCCCTTCTGTCTTCCAGACCATACAGATTGAGTTCATGAAGTCTTTTCTGATTAAGTTTTATGCTTAAGACCTTCCACCATTTTTGTAGCCCGTCTTTGGATCTGTTCAATTTTATCAATATCTTTTTGTAGGTGAGGTCCCCAGAACTGAACACAGTATTCCAAATGTGATCTCGCCAGTGCTCTATACAGCAGGATCACAATCTCCCTCTTCCTGCTTGTTATACCTCTTGCTATGCAGCCAAGCATTCTACTTGCTTTCCCTACCACCTGACTGCATGTTCAATGAACTGTTTATTCGGATGAAGAACACCATGGTCTGAAATGCCCCAATCTCAAAAAATAAACTGTGATTTGTAAACAATTATGAAAATTACATGAACAATTAGTGTCGTCTAGATTTTTATACTCTCGTAACATAAAGGATTAATAAAAGAAAACATTGTGCCTTTAATGGGTTAGAATGCCTGCTAATCTATTATTCATTTCTTTCTTATCTTCCCATTTAATGAAAAGAAAATGGAAAGTGGTGAGATTAGTTTAATAATTTCAAGATAAAATGGATTTCAATAGCGGTAATATCAGCAATATGGGCAGCCTGGAATATAAAATGATTAGAATTGGTTGTATGAGGAGAGATTAAATCAATTTCACAAAGTTTATATCTAGTTCAAAGCAGCCACCCTGTGTATTTTAGCACAGATTTTACCCACTATCAAAGGACCAAACCCCAAGTAGATATGCAAAAGAATGCTTTTTTGTGAGAGGTATAAAAACAAAATATCTGCTTATAATGTGTTCCTAAATGGGATTTTCTTTAAAATATTAGGAAAGGTCATATAAACAATTGTTTCACTGGAGTCTAATAGAAAGAAAAATAAGAAACATACCGAATCATAAAGAAAGAAAAGAAGTTTGCAGGGCATATCTTCACAGATATACAAAAGTTACATAAGCATTTGTCATTATAGTTATAGCTAATCTATTTCATTTAATGGTTATTTTATAATTTACTAACAATATCGGCTCTGCTGGATTATTGAATACTTGGGACTACAGCAGACAAAACACATAACTCTGGTCTACAGCTGGGAAATAATTAAGGACACACAGAGATCACTTTGAACTTAACACTTTGAACAGGGACATCATGTCCCTTGGGAAACAAGGAGACCAAAATAATTTAAAGCAAGAGTCAAACTTTAATGGGTACAATGTATGCTTGCTCTTTCTCATACATGTCTATGCCTGATTTACACTTATCTCATTTAAACTTACTTGGTTACCAATAGAGGTGGGTTCAAACATTTTTACTACCAGTTCTGTGGCATGTGGGTTCATGTGACTGAGTGGGTATGGCCAACTTGACATCACTCGTGTGCACTCAGTCACTTGACCCCATCACCAAACCACACCCAGCGAAATGGCAGCAAACTTTTTTGGGACTTTTTGACAATTTCTTTGACACGCTGGCCTCATATGGAGGCCTGGATGCCATGGGGTGGCTGTGGTCATCTCAGCTTTCCTTCCATGGCCTTTCCTGTCCAAAAAGTGTCCCTTCTTGCCTCTGATGGGGCTTCCCTCTGGTTGCACCCCATCTCAGCCTTCACCTATGCCTTTGCATCATTTTTGGCACCCAGCCACTAGTGCTCATGAGCAAATGGATATCTCTAAGTGGGATCGAGCCTCCCTGCCCACATCTTCACCTGAGGACATCACTGGCAACCACTTCCTTCTGAGGTCCATGATCTGTCCTCTGCTGCTTGGCTTCCTTGATTCATGGAGGCAGGAGGCGGTGGTTTCGACCACTGCCTGTGATCTGCAGTTTACTCATAAGCACATTTATTCATGAGCAAAGTGCTCACAAGTAAATTACAGATTAGAGGCAGTCATTTCAGGAAGCCTTTGGCAGAGGCAGTGTGACTCTTCTCTGTAGCATTGGGGCCCCTGCCAGCTTTTGGGGCTACTGCTTGCTGTATCCTGGCCAAAATCACATGAGAAAACTCACCAGGAGGTCCGGGATACCCTGCCACCACTGCTGTTGCTCCAGCTGGGACAGGCACTGCCCACTGCTGCTGCCGTTCCTTGCACCACCACTGCCCTTTCCTGCTGCCACCCTCTTCTTCCACTGCCACCCTTCCCCCATCCCTGCTGCAATGCTTACCTGTGTGAAGGCAGGAGGAGGCAGTGGATGCACGGGGCAAAGGTAAGGCAGGACAAGCATCCGAGCGAGTGTAACCAGTTGACAGGCATGGCCTAAGTGCCATTACTGCCTGTCCAGAGAAGCAGTCTGTACTTTTACTGCTGGTTTTATAGAACCAGTCGAAACTGGGAGGAACCCACCTTGGTTACCAACAATGCTTGGCATTGTTACTGCTGGGGTAGATTCCAGACCTTGGACAATTTGAGAGGTGTAATTTAACTTGACCATAGATTAAAATGCTTAATTGAAAGAGGAATGGACTACAACAAGAAACAACAACTTAATCGTAGAGTAAGATAATTTAGTAATCATTGTATTTGTAATTGTCAATACCACATACTGTATTGGTTGGATTTTCAATATGTGAAGATAAACCAGCAATGTATGTTAGGAGAAAATAGTAGTATTATTATTATTAGCCCTTCTCCTTAGACTCAGGGCAGCTTACAACACATTAGCAATAGCACTTTTTAATAGAGCCAGCATATTGCCCCCACAAACCGGGTCCTCATTTTACCCACCTCGGAAGGATGGAAGGCTGAGTCAACCTTGAGCTGGTGATGAGATTTGAACCACTGACCTACAGATCTACAGTCAGCTTCAATGGCCTGCAAGACAGCACTCTATGTGCTGCCCCACCCCGGCTCTTTACTCTTTACTTTACTCTTTACTTACTTTAAGAACTATGTAGTAATTATGAACTAGCCTTCAATTTAGCCATATAAGGGAGACAGATGTGCTGCTCTCTGTTGCATTTCTGTTGTATTGAGCTTTGTTGCATTGCATCTGCTCTGTTGCCTTACATTGTATAATTGATTGTTGGTATATATATGATGGTTAGTATTGCTAAGTCTTTGCTGTGTGCAAATAAAAGAATATGTTATATAGCTGTGTGCTAAGTTTTGCTGCTTGCTAATAATATAAGAGAATAAGATGTGTGCTAATGCTAAATGGTATATGTATATGCTATGTGCGAATAATGTAATTGCTGTGTGCTATTTGGTCTAATGTACCTACTATGTACTAAATGATATGGAACAGTGTATATTATGTAGCGTATCATGATTAGTGTGTAATATTAATATTATATATCTTGTAAATAATACCTTTGCTATATGTTGGTCTGTATTATTGACTGAACAACCACCACTACCACATATGCTTTGTTTAAAATACAATATTTCTATCATTGGCTGTTAAGCCAGTGTGGAATACTAACAGTAGTCATTGCAATCATAGGTATATTTGTTGCAAAGGAATTTGGAAGCTTCTTTCTGTTTCTTTTTTTTTCTGCAGCTTTTATTTCTATTTTTCTTTGTTTTCTTTAATTCAGTATTAGTTTCTGTTGGTTTTTATTTGCTCTTTATTAAATTTCAATAAAATTTATGTAAAACAATAAGAAACAACTACCAAAACTGCAATGAAAAAGAAATTAAAGAGACCATTTGTTTAATAAAAAAAGAGAAACAAATACGTTTGTCAGAAGTACAACTGCATGAACAAAAGAATGCCTCCCAAAATTTTAATAGATTAACAAAGTTGTACTATAGAAGCTAAGGTAGCCCAAGTTGAAGAACGAGATGATAGTGGTTGTTTGAAAGAGAAGAACAAACAGATGTGGCCATATATTACCATCTGGTAGAGAGACTGGAGTAATGAGGGACTAGCAAAAGGTGGCTGTTTTCCTGCTGGCTGCCTGGGAAGGAAAATGCAGGGTGTATGCTGGCTTGTCCAAGGCTGAAATGCAAGGCCTTCGTTTTGAGGTTTATGAATCTTGGATGAGATGGCAGGACTAACTCTGTGGCAGCCACTGAATTATAGAATATGTTACCCTTCACAGAGACTTGGACGCATCTTTTTTGTATAAAGAACTATGGTGAAAAATCTATCTGATGGGTACATGGGCATCCCTCTCCAATATTTACCACCCTGTGTCATTTGGGTATATGAATTTGAAAAATAAATAAACATGCCAATATTTGTTGTAGTTTTTAATTAATTACTATTTAAGTTTGATGTAAATTCTGATTTGTTTGGTGTATGTGTCCAGTTAATAGATGAATATAAATGAATAAATAATTAATATCGGTAAATGAATAAATAAGTATTATGGGTTTTCTTTCAGGAATAATTTCTATAGTAATATTGCCCTGAAACAATAAATGCAATGATTTTTTCGCCTAATTTGCTATCCAGATATCCCGCAATAAATTATCATCATATTCTTTTTTCCTTTTCACTTATTTTAAGTGGTTACATTTCTTACTTAATTTATTTCAAAGTAAAAAAACAAACATGTAATAATTCTCAAATAATTTGACCTTAATTTCTAAAATAGTCATGCATATATCACAATCGGGCTGTGGTGTTTTGGATTTTGTATTAACTTATATTTTAAATTTATATTGTTTTATTCTTTTATGATTGTAAGCCATCCATAGTTACCTTAATTAAGATCGGCGGCATATAATGTTATTACTAAATAATAAAGGGTGACATATCTTTCCTTAGAATACTTCAGATACTTTATTTTAGTTTGAAGTTATACTTCAGCTTCCTTTCCTTAAAAGTTAGAGAAAATGAAATAGTAATGCTAATATAGATTAGTATTTGCAAAATATTGTTTTAGATATGGGCTCTCTTGGGATTGAGGTAGAAGTAAACTGATAAAATGACAGTTAGTTGTCTTTCTGTAAAGTCTTTCAGAAAACATATTTCTTTATGCATTGAAAGCCCTTTTAAATTCCACAATATGGATGTTTGGGCATGTACATAGCATATTGGAGAATAGCAGTTTTATTATATTCATGGTCCAAACTTGGCCTTGATAGTGTATTTCATTCTGGATAATCTAGCTGAAACTCCATACACCATAACTTGGTCACTTATCTTGTCCATGTTGTATAGCAAATGTAGCTCACATTTCTGTTGAATTGATTATCAGGGCATTGAAGGGAATAATTACACAGTAATATTATCAATATTTCAATAAAAATTCAATGTTTTTATTGAATTCTTCAGTTGTCTATCTGTAGCAAGTTTCACATTAGTTTCATTCATATTTTGGCCTTCCTTGCCTAACAAGAGTCTAGCTGGAAGACTAGTCATAAAATAAATCTTTGTTGCACTTGGTTATAAAGCTATGAATCAATCCTCAGCCTATCATTGGAGTTGCAAGGGCCAGGAAGTAGCAATGTTCATTTCAGACTACATGTCAAAGTTCCAGCAAACAATCCACATCCAGCATCAAGATATAAAGAGTTTGATCTAGAGATCAAGGAATTTACAGAGGCAAGTACAAGATACATAGCTTCCAGTAAAGGTGCTGCTGAATTTATTCCAACAAGAAATCTATCTTCTGAGGCATCCTTAAATACTCTTTCCTAGTGTTAGATTCTGCAAAACTTCAGTTCTTATTGGAAACATTCTCTTGCCTCCAAGAGTAAATCAGTATTTTTTGCTATGGTCTCCAATTGGCTATTGGCTGCCTTGGTCTGGCTGTCATTTCTGGGTTGCAAATTTCTCAGGCTAATGCTTTTGAAAAGAAAAGAAAATGTTTATCTGCACCCTGATGGTGGCTTTCCCTTTTTTATAGCCCCCACAAGCATTTATTTTCATCTTAAGTTTTCATATTTACATTGGTTTCAGAAACGTTAGCTTCCAAAAAAAAGGGGGAGCAAGGGCTCAGGATTAGACAGTGGAGTAACAAATAGCAACTTCTTGATAGTTTCTTAGGATACTGAAGTTAATGGGGTTTTTGCTTCAGCCTGGGGAGATGGCATATATAAAGCTCCCCTTGATTTCAGAAATGTTACCTTCAAAATTATTATTATTATTATTATTATTATTATTATTATTATTATTATTTAGATTTGTATGCCGCCCCTCTCCGTAGACTCGGGGCGGCTCACAACAATAACAAAGACAATGTAAGAACAAATCTAATAATTTAAAAAACACTAAAACCCCATTATTAGAAGCAAGCATACACACAAACAAACATACCATGTATAAACTGTATAGGCCCGGGGGAGATGTCTCAGTTCCCCCATGCCTGACGGCAAAGATGGATCTTAAGAACTTTATGAAAGGCAAGGAGGGTGGGGGCAGTTCTGATCTCTGGAGGGAGCTGGTTCCAGAGGGTCGGGGCCGTCACAGAGAAGGCTCTTCTCCTGGGTCCCGCCAAACGACATTGTTTAGTCGACGGGACCCAGAGAAGGCCAACTCTGTGGGACCTAACCAGTCGCTGGTATTTGTGTGGCAGAAGGTGGTCCCGGAGATATTCTGGTCCGATGCCATGAAGGGCTTTATAGGTCATAACCAACACTTTGAATTGTGATTAAAATATTACAGCGCCACCACAAAAAATGCATGTGACATTGCAATTTTTAAAATAAGTTAAAAGTGACAAAAATACAAACACTACAACTGAGAAGATATAAAGATCCATATAATAATGACAGCGGTGCAAAATTAAGAGTCCTTAAATCATTAAATTTAGACCGTAGAGAAATATGACCTACGTTCTGCTGCTTCTGGGCAAGAAATAACAAATTGCAGGTACATTGGCTAAGTAATTGTAAAAAAAAAAAAAAAAGGCAAATGCCTATAACTTGCTTTCGGTGGTGGCCCACCTTTTCATTATATTTTCAAGCTTGCTTATTTTGTCTTTATAAATAGAACAATATGGTCCTGCATTCTGTGCTAATATTTCTGACAGGCTGAACAAACAATATACATTTTTAGAAAAATACTGAAGTACAGCAGCATAACTTTACTGCTAAAATCCCGAAGCAAATAAAATTGCAAAGGTGACTAGACCCTCAATAAATATAAATGCTTTACATTGTCCCCTCTTACTTGCAAGGGCTCAGGAGTAGACAGCGGATTAACAAATAGCAACTTCTTGATAGTTTCTTAGGATACTGAAGTTAATGGGTTTTTTTGCTTCAGCATATATGCTTCAGCATATAAAAAGCTCCCCTTGAGCTTTTTATAAACATTGTAGGAATGTATCCATTTGAACATCATGAGAAATTGGCATAAGAAACAAAGAGAGAAAATGAATGAATAATTCCATTTTCACTTCTCGGCTAGTTTAAGTATTAGCATTAGCTTGAGGCTGAAACAAGTGTGAAATGGTTTTGGAACATATCCATTTTACCCCAACATTCATAGAAACATAGAAACATAGAAGACTGACGGCAGAAAAAGACCTCATGGTCCATCTAGTCTGTCCTTATACTATTTCCTGTGTTTTATCTTAGGATGGATATATGTTTATCCTAGGCATGTTTAAATTCAGTTACTGTGGATTTACCAACCACGTCTGCTGGAAGTTTGTTCCAAGGATCTACTACTCTTTCAGTGAAATAATATTTCCTCACATTGCTTTTCATCTTTCCCCCAACTAACTTCAGATTGTGTCCCCTTGTTCTTGTGTTCACTTTCCTATTAAAAACACTTCCCTCCTGAACCTTATTTAACCCTTTAACATATTTAAATGTTTTGATCATGCCCCCCCCCTTTTCCTTCTGTCCTCCAGACTATACAGATTGAGTTCATTAAGTCTTTTCTGATTAAGTTTTATGCTTAAGACGTTCCGCCATTTTTGTAGCCCGTCTTTGGACCCGTTCAATTTTGTCAATATCTTTTTGTAGGTGAGGTCTCCAGAACTGAACACAGTATTCCAAATGTGGTCTCACCAGCGCTCTATATAAGGGGATCACAATCTCCCTCTTCCTGCTTTTTATACCTCTAGCTATGCAGCCAAGCATCCTACTTGCTTTTCCTACCGCCCGACCACACTGCTCACCCATTTTGAGACTGTCAGAAATCACTACCCCTAAATCCTTCTCTTCTGAAGTTTTTGCTAACACAGAACTGCCAATGCAATACTCAGATTGAGGATTCCTTTTCCCCAAGTGCATTATTTTACATTTGGAAACATTAAACTGAAGTTTCCATTGCTTTGACCATTTATCTAGTAAAGCTAAATCATTTACCATATTACAGACCCCTCCAGGAATATCAACCCTATTGCACACTTTAGAGTCATTGGCAAATAGGCAAACCTTCCCTACCAAACCTTCCCCTATGTCACTCACAAACATATTAAAAAGAATAGGACCCAGAACAGACCCTTGTGGCACACCGCTTGTAACCTGTCTCTGCTCAGAATACTCGCCATTAACAATAACTCTCTGATGTCTATGCTTCAGCCAGCTGCAAATCCACTGAACTATCCAGGGATTAAGTCCAATCTTCACTAATTTATCTATCAGCTCTTTATGTGGAACCGTATCAAAGGCTTTGCTGAAGTCCAGATAGGCAATATCCACGGCACCACCTTGATCCAACACCTTTGTGACTCTTCAAAGAAATAAATGAGATTAGTCTGACATGATTTGCCTTCAGTAAAGCCATGCTGATTTGGGTCCAATAAGTTATTGTTTTTTAGGTGCTGATTTATCCTCTTTTTGAGTAGAGTCTCCATCATTTTAACTATAACATTCTTTCCACAAAGTCTGTTGGTTGAGCAGGTTTATACAACTGGGGCTTATTTTATGTAGCCCCCCACAACTAAAGTCTTTTGCAAGTCATTGCTTTTAGAAAAGGAATTATGAATCCAAGGCTTTGTTATAAACCACAGAAATGAATTAATTTAACAACCCATCCACATAAAAGTTCACTTATAGATATCCCGAACTTTCTATTTCAGCAGGATGATTTAAAAATATGTTATGTTTTTGCTATGAATGGGAGAATCAAAAATCCCACTAGCCAATGAAACAGTGATGGACCAGCAGATGTAGATAAATTCTGCTAACTATGATATTAAACCAAAGTATGGAAGTGCTCCTATTTGAAATATCACATCTAAATATGATAAAATGTAGTATCGCAGCAGTAGGACAACATAAATATGGCATCTGTAAAAGCTAATGGGGGCTCAGTGTGTTTGCCCTGGCCTCATCCACACCCAGGGGTGGGCAGCAGGCAGGACGGGGTGGAATGCAGTTCTACCAGTGGAAATGAAGTTGCTTGCGCAGCTCCAGCTGATCGGTGGCAATCACATGCTGGATTACTGGTCTTGGCTCGGCTCTCCTTTTTTCCCCTCCTGCTGCTGCTGCATCTGCGCTCCGTGCTTTTTTCCTCTTTCCTTCTTCCTGGCCTTGACGAGCTTGCCTCTCTCCTGCCTCCAACCTCACACGGCCACCTCCTGCCTGAGGTGAAAGCAGAAGGCATGGGTAGAAGTAGCGCTGGCAGTAAAACTTTTGGCTGCCCATTATTGTCCACACAATATGATGATTGCCTATAACAGTGATGACAAACTTTTTTTCCTTGAGTGCCAAAAGAGCGTGGGCATTCAGTTTATTAGATTTCAATTCAATTTATTAGATTTGTATGCCACCCCTCTCCGAAGACTATCAAGCATGTATGAGTGCCCACACCCATAATTCAATGCCTGGAGAGGGTGAAAACATCTTCCCCCACCCCCAAGAGGTCCTATGGAAGCTGGAAACGGCCTGTTTCCCAACTTCTGGTGGGCCCAATAGGCTCATGTTTCACCCTCCCCTGACACCAAATGCTTCCCTGGAGCTGGGGATAAAGTAAAAACACCCTCCCCCATTCCCCTGGGGGATCTCTGGAAGCCAAAAACTCCCTCCCAGAGCCTCTATGCAAGCCAAAAATCAGCTGGCTGACACATACATGCACCTTGGACTGAGCTAGGGCAATGGCTCATGTGCCAGCAAATATGGCTCCACGTGCCACCTGTGGTACCCGTGCCATAGGTTCACCATCACTGGTCTATAAGATTGTGCAGAATGCAGCTGCGAGAGCAATCATGGGCTTCCCTAGGTATGCCCATGTTACACCAACACTCCGCAGTCTGCATTGGTTGCCGATCAATTTCCGGTCACAATTAAAAGTGTTGGTTATGACCTATAAAGCCCTTCATGGCATCGGACCAGAATATCTCCGAGATCGCCTTCTGCCACACGAATCCCAGTGACCAGTTAGGTCCCACAGAGTTGGCCTTCTCCGGGTCCCGTTGATTAAACAATTTCATTTGGCGGGACCCAGGAGAAGAGCCTTCTCTGTGGCGGCCCTGACCCTCTGAATCCAGCTCCCCCCAGATATCAGAGTTGCCCCCACCCTCCTTGTCTTTTGCAAGCTCCTTAAAAACCACCTCTGTCGTCAGGCATGGGGGAATTGAAATTTTTTTCTCCCTTCCCCCTAGGCTTATAGAATTTATACATGGTATGCTTGTTGGTATGATTGGTCTCTTAAATTGGGGTTTTTTAGATTACTTTTTAACATTAGATTTGTTACATTGTTTTCTTCATTGTTGTTAGCCTCCCCGAGTCTTCGGAGAGGGGCGGCATACAAATCTAAATAAACTAAACTAAACTAAACTAAACTACCTATGGTGCTATTTTAAAGGGGCAGTATATTGGAATTAGGAGATTTAAAATAATGTTTTAGAGTTACCTGTCATTATCATGGCCATGCAGGAACTTCAGGCCGAAATCAATTCTGCAAATCTAAGACTAATTTGGCAGGGATTAATAGAATGGGATGGAATGGAATGGAGTGGAGTGGAATGGAGTGGAATGGAATGGACCAGGAAAACTCCACTTTGAATATGACTTGTTCTTTAGCCAGTTCAGTTATTATACATGCAATATATAGGAACAGTTTTGCAACAATCAATGAAACCAGTCACAGGAGAACAGTGGAAATGAATACCAGCTTGTCCTTAAGTAATATTTAACTACTCTGCAGCATTTCCAGACTCACATTTCTATGCAGTGAAGATAAATTAAATCAAGATCAATAAGATAAATTAAAATGCACCAATAACATAAATTAAATCACCATAGAAGGTAGACTTGTATGAGGATGGAATGAAAAGTAATGCCTGTATAACTTTAGCTTAAATACAGATATTTTAATAAATGAAATGAGAAAATCCCTGAGATGAATTATTCAATGAATGGCATTTACTTCTCTGCATACTCACTTTCATTCACTGAATATTACTGTCAATGATGACAAGCTTTTTTTTTAAGCTGTCCTGAAAGAAGTCCATGCTTTTTCTTTCCAACCCGCACTTTTCACCTCTTTATTTGGGTTAAACTAATAAAGCAATAGCTTCACTTTGGGGAAATGGTGGAACTTGTATGATGTCAATCAGGACTAAACAATGGATAGGGTAAGAGGCATACAACCAGTGATGGGCTACCAATATTTTTACTACCATACTGTGGGTGTGGTTTATGCATTTTGTTTCAACATCTTTCAGTGCAAATTGGGTGTTCTGGGGTGGAGCTCCAAATTTTGCTACCAGAACTGTGTTCCTGACCATTCCCGTAGGAGCCCATCACTGGATACAACTCTTGAGTTGCTTATGTTGTGTGAGACCTAATGTTGCCATGTTGCAGCAAGAAAATTGTCTTCTTATACTTCTGAATTCTGCTTAGAGTTGGTTTTGAAGTTTCTTATGTGAAATTTGTCAGGTGCTGTCACAGATCGTCCACTTTGTTCTAGATCACAGCCAATCAGCTCTTTCCAGCTTTCCCTTTTTACATTTGGGTCCAACAACACATACTGCTCAGGTTATAGAGTCATCAATATAAACCACCTGTATTTACTCTAAAGTGTGCAATAGGGTTGATATTTCTGGAGGCGTCTGTAATATGGTAAATGATTTAGCTTTACTAGATAAATGGTCAAAGCAATGGAAACTGAAGTTTAATGTTTCCAAATGTAAAATAATGCACTTGGGGAAAAGGAATCCTCAATCTGAGTATTGTATTGGCAGTTCTGTGTTAGCAAATACTTCAGAAGAAAAGGATTTAGGGGTAGTGATTTCTGACAGTCTCAAAATGGGTGAACAGTGCAGTCAGGCGGTAGGGAAAGCAAGTAGGATGCTTGGCTGCATAGCTAGAGGTATAACAAGCAGGAAGAGGGAGATTGTGATCCCGCTATATAGAATACTGGTGAGACCACATTTGGAATACTGTGTTCAGTTCTGGAGACCTCACCTACAAAAAGATATTGACAAAATTGAACGGGTCCAAAGATGGGCTACAAGAATGGTGGAAGGTCTTAAGCATAAAACGTATCAGGAAAGACTTAATGAACTCAATCTGTATAGTCTGGAGGACAGAAGGAAAAGGGGGGACATGATCGAAACATTTAAATATATTAAAGGGTTAAATAAGGTCCAGGAGGGAAGTGTTTTTAATAGGAAAGTGAACACAAGAACAAGGGGACACAATCTGAAGTTAGTTGGGGGAAAGATCAAAAGCAACATGAGAAAATATTATTTTACTGAAAGAGTAGTAGATCCTTGGAACAAACTTCCAGCAGACGTGGTAGATAAATCCACAGTAACTGAATTTAAACATGCCTGGGATAAACATATATCCATCCTAAGATAAAATACAGAAAATAGTATAAGGGCAGACTAGATGGACCAGGAGGTCTTTTTCTGCCGTCAGACTTCTATGTTTCTATGTTTCTATGTTTCTATGTTTCTATTTGATGATGATTTTCAGTTGGAGGGACTCATTCAGCAGTCATTCAGCAAATTCAACCAAATGAGCACTCACAGCAGGCTTCCATTTCACAAATAATAGCAACACAGCCTTTTCTCACAGGAACGTCTTGCCAACTGAAATTTAATAAAAAGAAACAGAAGGCCCCAGAGTTGATAGTTCATTAGTAGAGTTGATGAATTATCAGTTAGTAGTATTGCTGATGAACTATCAATTAGTAGCATTAATTAACAAAAACATTGGAGGCATTATTTTTCATTCAACATGCTCCAAAAAAATCATTTCTAAGCCTGCTTTAAACTGATATATTCCATTTATTTCAGCTTAAAGGAAACAGAATACCAAGGTCACAATATAATTGTACCACATATATTGACATACTGAAATGCAACTGTTGATGCACTATATCACTGATTCTAAAGCCACACTGTACAAAACAGTGCTTTTTTGTGTGCTCATATTTATTTATTTTTTGAATAAATACTTTTTGGATCCCCCCCCCCCCTAAGTAGGTTAGTGCTTTAATTCCTAATCCCTTTTGCATTGTAGAAATCCATCATTTTCAAAACTCCAGAGTGCTTCATAAACTTTAACCCATTTCTTTGGATAGATGTGTAATTGTAAAATGAAATCTGTTTTTGTTAGGAAGTTACATTCAGAATATTTAAAAGATCATTAACAAAAGAAAACCGTTCCACATTTTGCAGTGGCTTGGTCATTTTTATCATTATTTCTAGTGCTTGGAATTAAGTCCATTTTTCAATATTGGAATTGCTTTATGAGAATGTTATTGCAGGAGAGTATTAATAATGAAGATTTCAGGCTTAGAGTATATCCTCTTGTTCAGGTAAATCCCAAATTCAACTGATCTCAACTTTTTCCATCCCAATGGGCATCATTTTACTAGAACTGACTGTCCATAGTTGCTTCTTTGAGTTCTTTTAAGCTCCTGCTTCTGCCGCTGGGGATAGTATTTATCTACTGTACCATATCTGCTTCCTTTTTTGACTGCCTTTGATTTTGAACTCAATGGAGTATGTCTCTGCTGACAGCATGTAAAGCTAACATAAGAGTTTATCTCAAAAAGGATACCCGATAATTAGGGGGAAGGCGAAGAGAAGGGAAGGATACACAGGTGGGCAAATAATAAAAGCATCATTGTAGCATGCTCTGTCTCTTTCTTACATGTGTTATGACATCGCACACATATGCAAATGAGGTGGAGCTTCTCTTGTAATGTTGGAATATTGCTTTTGATGAAAAGCTTTGATTCTGTGGTGCCTCTTGTTGCGTCCCAGCAACAGTCGGGTGTTTCCTGATTGGGCGCCATTTCAAGCGGGAGTTTGGAAGTGCTGGATTGGCTGCTGCGTCTGACAGCTCTCTATAAAATAGCTGTCACGATGCGGCTGAGGCAGTTCTTCAATACATTTCTACTGTTTCAATAGTTGTTCCATTCTTGCTGTTCCTGTACTCAATAAATGCTCTTCGGAGTCCATCTGCCTTGTTGTGAGTATTTAGACTTAACACCTCTGATACTACAGCATTCCACACATACTTATTCAGAAGCAACATCCTAGAAATTTGATAAATACAAACTAGGAAAATGCATCAACCTCTGATGTTATTCAATTATTTCCTCCTCCATTCATGTCTAGCTCAAAAAAACAAAAAACAAAACACACCACACACCAATGAATGAAAATCAAAGCCTTGTGCTGAATAAACCTTGTGGATATGTCAACTGATATGATAGAAGTGGAAATGGTCAAAATCCAGATTTTCTTAATATCTATCCAATATTTTTTTTGCTATGATTGCCTACCCCTTTTTCACCTTACTCAAAAAATTAGAATATCGTGCAAAAGTTCATTTATTTCAGTAATGCAACTTAAAATGTGAAACGTAATATACAAGAGAGACTTATTACATGCAAGGCAAGATAGTTCAAGCCATGATTTGTCATAATTATGGGGTGATGATTATGGGGTATAGCTCATGAAAACCCCAAATCCCCCATCTCAGAAAATTAGAATATTACATGTGAACAATAAAACAAAGATTGTACATAGAACAATAGCGGACCTCTGAAAAGTATAAGCATGCATATGTACTCAGAACTTGTTTGGGCCCCTTTTGCAGAAATTTATTTATTTATTTATTTAGTCCAATACACATTGAAGAGAATAGATATGTAGTAATATAAGTAAAGAAAAGAATAGAAGTACTGCTCTGATCTCACAGATATGTCATATTTTAAAACCAGTTTCAATGATGTGTCTTAGAAATAGAGGACTACCTTGCTGTTACTACGCAGCTAAAAATGGTAAAAACAATAAGGGACTGTGAAGAGCTTTAAAGTGACTGTCAAAATGGCAAATGTCACTTGACTTGAACAAGTGTAAAGTGAGGCACTTTGGTGCCAAAAACCCTAACAACTCATACAAACTAATGGGATCAGAACTAGCAATAACCAAAAAGGCAAAAGGTAAACAGTTCAATGAAGATGTTGTCATTGTGTTCATCCACTGTAAAAAAAAACCCGAAAACCAACAGCCTATTAGGGATAATAAGAAATGATATTGAAAATACAGATGTCAATATCTTTGTGCCCTTATATAAATCAATGATGCAAAGGAATATTGGGTGCAGTTTTGGTTACTACCCATCAAAAAGAATATTGTGTACTTCATTATGTTTCAGGTTGTTATATTTCACCCATAAAATATATGTTTAAAAAAAGGACATAATGGAGCTAGAGAAAGTTAAAGGGAAAAATAAGAAGGCAACTAAGATGATCTAAAGGTTACAGTAGCCTTCCTATGAAGAAAGGTTGCAATACAGTACTTGGGGAATTTTAACATAGAAAAAAATGTGATTGTGAGGAAACTTTATCGGGGTGTAGGAAAATATACCTGGTGCGTAAGAAGAAGTGTTTTGCAGGAGAGGCGGAGTAACGACACGGACACAAGAGCTGGATTTAAAACTGGGTCATTTTTATTAAAATAAATTTGCATAATTTATTTTAAATAAATTAGCATAAATTAACTATAACCCTAACAAGGACCCGCAGGGTCAAACAATTGCTTCCGGGGCAGAAAATGACGTATAATAAACTTCCGGGGCAACTTATGGGCATAGCTCCATGCTAATCCAGGTGAGGGACCATTCCCTCACCTGAGACCTTGCCATGCACTTGCATGTGGGAGGTCCCGCCGGCTAACCCCTACAAGGGGAATTACATGGGCGGGACCCAAAGACAGGTTCCCCCCAACTGCTCAGGTCGCCAAAACCACAAGCCTTTGGAGAGAACCTGTCAATCATCCCCAAAGATGCCCAACGGAGAACATGCAGTTGCTAAACCACCACCCAGTTTTCCGCCCCTAATCTGCCTACCCAAATGACCAAAGGTAAGCCAATTAACCTAAAACAGATGCAAGCACCCCGTAACCGCTTATCCGTCTCCACAGTGTGGAATAGGTGAAAAAACGGTCCCAGCTAAATGCCAGGACCGCAAAAAATTTCTATTCGGCCCCATAGGGTGACCCCCAGTGGCACACTGCAAAATAGGGAGGGCGGGTGGGTGTCTGCTGAGATGTCGTCCGGGCGAAAAGGCCGATTCCGAGCCTGCCAGCCCTTTTATAGGGCTGGCAGGCCCCACCCGGACACATCACCGATCAGACCACTCTGGTCTGATCCTCGGCCGAGATCTCGCAAAGCCTCGCGAGATCTCAGCCGAATCCAAGATGGCGGCTCCGCCATGCCTCCGTGTCTCCCGGGCCTCCAGCAAAAGGTGCCGGGGGATGAAGACCACCGGCGCTATTTTTTGTTTCTAATTTACTGGAATTGGAGATCACACAATGAAATTGATTTTTTTTTAACGTAACATGTAATTAAATTTTGGAATTCACTATCACAAGATGTGGTGCTGATTATTAGCTTGGCTGCTTTGAAAAAAAAAGTTGGACGAATCTATGAAAACCAGGGGCATTCAGACTATTAGTCTTGATGTGTGTGTGTGTGACTGCTTCTGAAGGCCATCTGCTGAGAGACTAGGGGGCTTCCTTATGCAGTTGGCCAGACATTATGAGCAATATAGACTGCTGGATAACATGGGCCAGAGGCCTGGTCTAACAGGAGACCACTAATGGATTTACATTCTTAATTCACATTACAGTATTGATGCCTTCACTGATGATGTTGACTTCAAACAGGAGACTCTTCCTGAATGCTGGAATCAAAACTGGGATTTAACTTACATGAATCCCATGTTCTGGTCCTAAATTACAGATCAAATATTAGAGTTGTATTTATTTGGTGAGAGAACTTCTCTTAATATGCATAAGGCCGGTTTCTCTCTCATAAAGCCACAGTTTCTCATTATTCCCGGGAATAGGAAAACATCAGTGTAGAACTTTGCTTGTGCATTTGCTGGATACCTTTTTTCTTGCTTTACATCTCCCTTCCTTCACTTTTCCTGAGCTTTTCTTGTCCAATATGAACCTGTATGGCTTCCCTCACTAACCTCTTTTTTTTTCTTTCTTATCTGTCATTTCACCTAGCAGCTACCGCTCCAGTTGCTTCTGAGCTCTAAAGTAAGTCCTGATGAATTGTCACTCCTAGGACTGTCACTCAACTCTCATAATTCACAGACAAGATCTATTGGTTGCAGATGAAACTAAGTGGTAGGATAGACTGGTGTATTTTTTTTCCCCAGAGAAAAATCCCCATTAACTGACAAGCAGAGAGAGGAATGGCTTGTCAGATGGGATTGCAATATTCATGTTTATCAACTTCACCTTGAGAAAGAGCTATTCTGTTCTATATTGTTTTATTTGCAAATGCTTTTCTGGCTAGGATTCAAAATCTACTCAAGCCACTACTCAAGGAAAAAAACCCCAAACAAACAAAGCAAAAGGACTTGAAAATTAAGTAACAACAAGGAGTCTTTTGTTCGATCAGTCAATCCAGTCAATCAGTCTTGTCCTTCTGCTACTGTTTGTCATTTGTTTTCCTTTCACAGGGAATTTCTGTACCTTTGTCAAACTGCTGAAACTGTGTTTTCTGATATCACCTTAAAGTGGGACATTTCCCTGTCTCCTTTTTTACTTTATCTATTGAGCTTTTAGAAAAGGCTACTGACCTTTGTGATCAGGATGGTGCAAAAAAGTCATGGAAAATATAATCTGAAGACAGGATCTGTTGCAGAGGTGGGTTATAATTTTTTTATTATAGGTTTTGTGGCCATGGCTTATTTTTTGGGTGTGGCTCGGGGGTCAGGTGGGCATGGCTTATTTATTTTATTTAATTTATTGGATTTGTATGCCGCCCCTCTCCGCAGACTCGGGGTGGCTAACAACAATGATAAAAAACAAAATGTAACAATCCAATTTAATAAAACAACTAAAAACCCTTATTATAAAAACCAAACATACACACAAACATACCATACATAACTTGTACTGGCCTAGGGGAAGGAATATCCTAACTCCCCCATGCCTGGCAACAAAGGTGGGTCTTGAGTAATTTGCGAAAGACAAGGAGGGTGGGGGCCGTTCTAATCTCTGGGGGGAATTGATTCCAGAGGGCCAGGGCCACCACATAGAAGGCTCTTCCCCTGAGGCCCGCCAAATGACATTGTTTAGTCGACGGGACCCGGAGAAGGCAAACTCTGTGGGACCTTATCGGCCGCTGGGATTCGTGCGGTAGAAGGCGGTTCTGGATGTATTCTGGCTTCATGGTCCGGTGACCAGGTGGACTTGACCAACTTGTAAAATGTGGTGAAACTCACTTAACAACGCTTTTACTTAGCAACCAAAATTATGGGCACAATTGTGGTCTTAAGTTTTTCTTTCTTTCTTTCTTTCTTTCTTTTTCTTCCTTCTTCCTTTCTTTTTCCTTCGTCTCTCTTTTTCCTTTCCTTTCATTTCCTTTCATTTCACTTCATTTCTCCTTTCCTTTCTCCTTTCCTTTTTCTCTCCCCCCCCTCTCTCAGAAAGAGCTCTGGGACTGGGAGGGTGGATGGCTCAGCCCAGCAGCGGTGCATCCTCTGTCATGTGCCATCCTGTTGCGCCATTGCCACCACAGCTGCTTCTCTCACCTTTCTGGCATGGTTGAGTGAAGCGGCGGCATTAGGGCATTAAGCAAATGACAACAGCTGTCCACAAGAGAAGGGCAAGGTTCAAAACAAAAGGCGAAGAGGTATTTCCCAAGTGAGGCAAAGCAGGCAGAACAGGCACAAGGCAAAGCTGGGGGAGATTAAGCTAAAACAAACCATAGTTCCTGGCAAAGACTAACTCCCCATGGCTTCCCCTTAAGTTATTCCATTCCAGGTGTTCCTTGCAAGGAGGGATGCGTTGACCTTCTCCAGAGTAGTCTTGCAGCCCTTCTCTGAGCTTACCTACTCTCAAGTATTTGGGCTCTTGGATCAATTGGAGTAGGCACTTGTTCTTCATCTGCTGCCTATAAACACCACTCCCCATCAGCAACTGATCCTTATCTGAGTCCATGAAGGCAGATAGTTCTCCAGCTGGTCGACTGACTTGCCCAATGGCTGAAGGGCCTGGAACAGCAGCATCCTCAACACCTGGCCTCTCCAAACATGCCAAAGGAGATATTCATCCTTGTCCAATGGTCCCAATTCCAACTCTTCCTCCTCCTCTGAACTGGAGTCAGTTGGGGCCATGAGAATAAGCCAAGTATACAATTGAATCATAGATGTGGTGGGATCTATTGCAAAGCAACTTAGCATTGAGCAGCAGCAGACAGAGCCACTTCAGAAAACCAGGTGTGCTGAGGTCAATTCCTCCCCATGCCCATCTCTTATCATCTGTTCCTTCTTCCTATCTGGCTCCCCATAAGCATTCCATCCCCAGGACACTTGGAACTATCTGCATCCAACCTTACAATCTAGGCAAACAGGCTCTCTGCAGATTCTGGTGCTTCCGGCAAACATTCAGCATCTCCATTATATTTTTCTAACATTTGTTCCATATATATATAAAATAGTAAAGTGTTTTGGTTCCTCCCACACATGGAGAAGTTACTGTGTGTGAGTTGGGTGGCTGGATATTTTTTTAAATAAATAGATATTATAGAATCTACCAATAAATGATATCAGCTGGTGGATCATGCCAGAGTTCAGAAATCAAATATAGTTGGCTCTGGTGGGAATCTACTAAGCAATCCTAGAGTTTAAGCAAAACCACAACACAGCACAACACAAGACAACCCCCACCTCCCTCAAAATTATAAAATCCTGTCCTGTCAATTAGGGGATTCTTAGGAACTGAATGGGTTGTGAAATGATAGCGGTGTTCCAATACTTGAGGGGATGCCACAGAGAGGAGGGGTCAGGCTGTTTTCCAAGCACCAGAAGGCCAGATAAGGAATAACAGATGGAAGCTGACCAAGGAGAGATTCAGCCAGGAAATATGGAGGAACTTTTCTGATGGCGAGAGCAATCAACCAGTGGAACAGCTTGCCTGCGGAGGTTGTGAACGATCCAACACTTGGGACTTTCAAAGGGATATTGGACTCCATTTGTCTGAAATGGTGTAGGGACCTCTGCTTGAGCAGGGGGTTAGACTAGATGACCTACCAGGTCCAACTTTAATAATAATCTAACCTAATCTAATCTAATCTAATCTAATCTAATCTGGGTTTAGAACAAATCCAAACCAGCAAAAAAGACAGACCTACTCTTGGTGAGAGTAGCATACTTTTATCAAAACAAAGCCACCACTGGGGAATTAGAAAGGAACCCTGGACAGTCAATATACAGTATTTATACACAGTAAGCCATTTCAAATGGGGATATCTTTGAAGAGGGGCGGCATACAAATCTAATAAATTGAATTGAAATTGAATATCTTTTTTTAAACCATTAAAAAAAACAATCTTATTACTCAGCTCATTATGAACTATTGAAAATCAGATTGTCATTTTAAAACATTCAGAAACACTTGTTGTATTGCAAAACATTTTTTTCCATCTCAAATATCACAAAAGGTTTTAACCTTCAACAGCATTTATTTTTAATGGCATACATGAAAGAGAGTGACATTACACTTCAAAGCTGCCGAGATGATGCATTTGCAATCATAGTGTCATAGGGAGATCTATAAACAGCAGTGAGGAGACTTAAAGTGCTTCTGCCTTTCCTCCCCATTTTTAAATCATAGTTCCACATTCAGTAATGGTCAATCCTGGGAACATCCCATCATTGTGATACCATTTTATGCCATAATAAGAACGGAGGGTTAAATTCAGTATTTGCTTCCTTCGACAACAGCAACTCACCAAATACTGAGATGAACATTCTACTGAGATCAAAGCAAGACACTGGATACAATTAATAATTCTCATTGAGATCAATGGAGCAAGTTTTGGAATAAATATAAACATTATGCAATCTAGATGTCTATGGTGATTCTCAGTCATCCAGGTCATGGTTATCTCAAAGGTGCTTTTTCAAAAGGCAACTGGACTTTGTTTTTCCTTGAAGATGGAGATCTTTCACTTTTCATCCAAGAAGCTCCTTCGGTTCTGACTGGATGGTGGAACATAAGAACATAAGAAGATAACAAGAGCCATGCTGAATCAGGCCAAAGCCCATCGAGTCCAGCGTTCTGTGTCACACAGTGGCCCACCAATTGTACATGGAGATCTTGAGCAGAAAGAGAAGGCAAGACCCTCCATTTCCCTCAGCCCCCAACAAATGGTACTCAAAGGAATCCTGCCTGCCTCACCCAACATAGAGGCAGCACATGGGCATCCATTTCAATAATTATCTGGAAGATGGGAGGATTTATATTCCTTGAAGTCATCTGGTCGTTAGCACTCTTATTGAGAATCATTGAGGCCCCTTGGAGGTTTATGATGCAATCTAGGATCAAGTTGCAAACAAGCAACTGCCTTTAACCTAAATCAATGTAGCTAATTTGAAGAAGCAAATCAAATATATGCTTCATCTATTCTTCCTCACATCAACAGAATGCTAGAATTTATCCCCAGATGTCAATTAATAGGTGAGCTCTGATGGAAGGTGACATTGATGACATTCCATCACAGTTCAGAGGGAGACCTTTGGCAATACTGAGTTTTTCCAGAAAAACAAACAAACCCTGGATTAAAAGACTGTGCAATTCCCAATGGATGGACGAGACGATAGAACAATAATGGCGAACTGTTTTTGGCTCGGGTGTAAAAAGGGTGGTTAGTGTGTATGCAGGTGCCCACACATGTGCACAACCCCCATGCTGCCCCCCTCCCCGTGCATGTGCACAGGCTTCACCGAAGCTGTGGAGCTGCCCTACTACTTACCTTCAGTGGAGCTGCCCTACTACTTACCCTCAAATATTTGCAACCAGACCTCCCACCTCGACCCATTTCTTCTGCAGCCTGCACGGCTTTCCTGAGGGCCACTCTAGCTGATAACAATATGGAGCTCTGTTATGAGATTCAGAGGCCTTCAGAAAAGCCTTGCCAGTTGCAGAAGAAATGGGGTGTAGAAGAAATGGGCCAAGGTGAGGAAGGCCTGGCTACAACTGTCCAAAGGTGAAGAAGTTCCTGAAGACCTGACAGTGAAAAGGAGGCTGAGGGTGAGCAGTGAACTTCTGGTTGGGCCATTTTTCACCCTCCCCAGGCTTTAGGAGGCTTTCCTGAAGCATGAGGAGAGCAAAAATGGCCAAAAAGGCAGCTGAAAATCAGCTGGCCAGCATGTGCATGTGGGAGCTGACATAGGTCAAAGCTTCACATGCCCTCTGAAATGGCTCCACGTGCCACCTGTGACATGTGTGCCATAGGTTCACCATCCCTGCTTTAGATTCTCTCAGAATATATCTAGTAAGTTAGAAAGTTATAGGTTTAGTTTGGTAAGATTTTGTCCATTAGGCATAAGCTAATAAGGGATTGAACTTGATTGGATCTCATGGTAATGTCTCTAGATTTGGGCCTTCATGAACCCTGTACAATTACCTTCATTTCTAAGATTCTCCTTTGAAGGAAAACAAGTGATGGCGTGTACTAAGTCACATAGAAGTTTTGTGCTGACTCTCTATTACAGACCTGGGCAAGGGGCGGCCGGGGGGCTGCATCTGGCCCGCCCTCTGTCTGTGACTGGTCCATGGAGGTCGGGGTCCACTCCAATGTGAGGATGAAAGAGCTCACCACGTCTGCCGGGACTCCTCTGGTTCCTGCTTTCCTGATGAATCATGAAGAAAGCAGGAAGAGGAGGAGTCCCAGCAGACGTGGTGAGCTCTTTCATCCTCCCACTGGAGCAGACCCTGACCTCCTGCCAAGAGCGGCTGAGCACAGAATCCACACAAACACTCCAGCGCAGTGACTGTAGTGCACCGTGTTGCCGTAAAGCAAACAATGAGAGGTGTGTAGAGTGGGTCTGGGTATTTAGGTAAGGCCAGGGTCTGGGTATCTGGATAGAACTGAGTTAATTATATTAGTCCAGCCCTCTAAAACCATCCCAATTTCTCATGCGGCCCCATGGCAAAATTAATTGCCCACCCCTGCTCTATTAGAAACTATTCAATGGGTACTTCTTGCCCTTGAATATGCAGTTTTATCAATGAAGCAAGCGTGTTGACAAAAGGGATAAAGGGACAAATAACTAGCATGTGTTGTGACATCACAGCACAGACTCCACACCCTTTGAATTTGCATTGGGACATCTCACACAAGTTGGTAAGGAGAAGAACTTGCATGGTGATGCATCACAATGTACGGTTTACTGTTTCAACAAAAACTTTGTTTTTGTAGTTCTTTGGGGTATGGAAAATGAAGGAGAAAATTGCAAAGGGGCCAATGACAAGGAAGGGGTAAGGTTGGTCCATTACAACCCTCATCACAATTCTGCCAAGACTCCTCTTGGGATCGCCCCACTTTCTTTCCCCTCTGTGTTTCAGTGTGAGTGAGTAACTCTTCCACCTGGAGCAGGTAATTGAACTCATCAGACTTATATTCCACAGAGCAGAGAAATTAATTTTCTACTAATGGTGTAATTCAGAAATTAACTTGCACTTTCATTTTAAATGTGTCATTCTTAATCAATTTTTAAGAAGCTCATTTCAAGTTCAGGCATGGTTAACTTGAAAAGCTGAAACAGTTTCTTGTTTTGTTTGAGAACTTTTAAGTCTCAAGCTCTAAAGAATTGTCAAGAGAGCTAACCTCTCTGAGTCTTGAATTGAACAATGCAGTAAAACAGGGTTGCTGTAATCTTTTCTCACAGTAATAGAGACTCAGTGTTATTACAACACTTCATTACTCAGGCTGTTCTTGAATGGGAAGATGCCCCTATTCCTGAGATATGAATGGAAAAAATAGGGGACTACACAAAGTATTTATTTGGCTCCAAATAAAAATGTTCTACTTCAAATCAAGCTTTTGTCATCTCATAAACTGAGCAGCTCTGTAAGTAACCTGTTGTACTGAATATCTGTATTTCAATAATATGGTTAGAAGAGTTTGTTTTATTTTATATTTTATTTCATCCTCCCCCAAACTTTGATTTTGTTCAACTCTTATGAGGTTGGTCTATTTTTCAAGAAAGGGCAGAATATATCTTTATATTATATATCAAAAAAAGTTGCATTACAGATATTATTTCTTATAATTCCCTTCCTCCATAATTGCTTCTCATAGTTAATTATTTTCTCATGCAGTTTAACTTAAGAGTGTTGCCACTGTATTTTAACTACAAAGTCAATCAGGCAGAAAATTACCAGAGTGCATGCATGAACACCAATAGCAGTTAGAAGACATAACAAAAACTCCCTAACTTTACTACATATGGACAGACTTAACCATAGTTTCAATTGGGGAACTGGAAGCATCCTAGACCAAGATAAATCCAAAAATGCTGGAGAATTCCTAGAAGCGTAAACTCAGAAAAAACAGCCATCAACAGGCACATAGAGATAAAGAGTATCTACATACATAGAGATAAAGGTATAGGAGATATAGGAGAGCAATATTGCTGTCTTATTGCTCTCCTATATTTCATTTCATTTATTCATTTGTCCAATACACAAATATATAGAAACAAAAATAGACATGTAGTAATATATATAAGGGTAAAAGTGAACTTAGAGGAGAGGATATATGAATGAAAGAGAATATATATGATAAGTGAGAGAAAAGAAAGACAATTGGACAGGTGACGAAAGGCACACCAGTGTACTTATGTACGCCCCTTACTGGCCTCTTAGGAACCTGGAGAGGTCAATCGTGGAGAGTCTAAGGGAGAAATGTTGGGGGTTAGGGGTTGACACAATTGAGTCCGGTCATGAGTTCCACGCTTCAATAACTCGATTGTTGAAATCATATTTTTTACAGTCAAGTTTGGAGCGGTTCGTATTAAGTTTGAATCTGTTGTGTGCTCTTGTGTTGTTGCGGTATCTCCTATACCTTTCTTCTATTCCTATATATCTTCTTCTATTCTTTTATTGATATGTTTTATTCCTATATCTTCTCTTCTCTTCTTTCTTAGATATATTTTACTATGAGTACAGTGATCCCCCGATCATTGCGAGGGTTCCGTTCCAGGACCCCTCGCAATGATCGGGTTTTCGCGAAGTAGCGCTGCGGAAGTAAAAACACCATCTGCGCATGCGCAGATGGTGTTTTTACTTCCGCCGCAGCAGCGAGGAGCCGAAGATTGGGGTTTTAAAACACCCACGCGGCTTACAAACTGAGCCCTAAAGCCAAGCGCCAAAGGCGAACTTCTGCGCTTGGCTTCAGGACTCAGTTTGGAAGCCGCACGAGTGTTTTAACAGGTCTCCGCCAACATGGGGAGCTTCCTAGCACCCTCCCGAGCCCCCAACCCGGGTTTGGGGGGTGCTAGGAAGCTCCCCATGTTGGCAGCGACGTTTTAAAACACCCGCGCGGCTTCCAAACTGAGCCCTAAAGCCAAGCGCCAAAGGCGAACTTCTGCGCTTGGCTTCAGGACTCAGTTTGGAAGCCGCGCGAGTGTTTTAACAGGTCTCCGCCAACATGGGGAGCTTCCTAGCACCCCCCCCCGAGCCCCCAACCCGGGTTTGGGGGGTGCTAGGAAGCTCCCATTGTTGGCGGAGACCTTTTAAAACACTCGCGCGGCTTCCAAACTGAGTCCTGAAGCCAAGCGCCAAAGGCGAACTTCTGCGCTTGGCTTCAGGACTCAGTTTGGAAGCCGCGCGAGTGTTTTAACAGGTCTCCGCCAACATGGGGAGCTTCCTAGCACCCCCCCGAGCCCCCAACCCGGGTTTGGGGGGTGCTAGGAAGCTCCCATTGTTGGCGGAGACCTTTTAAAACACTCGCGCGGCTTCCAAACTGAGTCCTGAAGCCAAGCGCCAAAGGCGAACTTCTGCGCTTGGCTTCAGGACTCAGTTTGGAAGCCGCGCGAGTGTTTTAACAGGTCTCCGCCAACATGGGGAGCTTCCTAGCACCCCCCCGAGCCCCCAACCCGGGTTTGGGGGGTGCTAGGAAGCTCCCATTGTTGGCGGAGACCTTTTAAAACACCCGCGCGGCTTCCAAACTGAGTCCTGAAGCCAAGCGCCAAAGGCGAACTTCTGCGCTTGGCTTCAGGACTCAGTTTGGAAGCCGCGCGAGTGTTTTAACAGGTCTCCGCCAACATGGGGAGCTTCCTAGCACCCCCCCCGAGCCCCCAACCCGGGTTTGGGGGGTGCTAGGAAGCTCCCATTGTTGGCGGAGACCTTTTAAAACACTCGCGCGGCTTCCAAACTGAGTCCTGAAGCCAAGCGCCAAAGGCGAACTTCTGCGCTTGGCTTCAGGACTCAGTTTGGAAGCCGCGCGAGTGTTTTAACAGGTCTCCGCCAACATGGGGAGCTTCCTAGCACCCCCCCCGAGCCCCCAACCCGGGTTTGGGGGGTGCTAGGAAGCTCCCATTGTTGGCGGAGACCTTTTAAAACACCCGCGCGGCTTCCAAACTGAGTCCTGAAGCCAAGCGCCAAAGGCAAACTTCTGCGCTTGGCTTCAGGACTCAGTTTGGAAGCCGCGCGGGTGTTTTAAAAGGTCTCCGCCAACAATGGGAGCTTCCTAGCACCCCCCAAACCCGGGTTGGGGGCTCGGGGGGGGGGTGCTAGGAAGCTCCCCATGTTGGCGGAGACCTGTTAAAACACTCGCGCGGCTTCCAAACTGAGTCCTGAAGCCAAGCGCAGAAGTTCGCCTTTGGCGCTTGGCTTTAGGGCTCAGTTTGGAAGCCGCGCGGGTGTTTTAAAATGTCGCTGCCAACATGGGGAGCTTCCTAGCACCCCCCCAGCCCCCAACCCGGGTTTGGGGGGTGCTAGGAAGCTCCCATTGTTGGCGGAGATCTTTTAAAACACTCGCGCGGCTTCCAAACTGAGTCCTGAAGCCAAGCGCAGAAGTTCGCCTTTGGCGCTTGGCTTCAGGACTCAGTTTGGAAGCCGCGCGGGTGTTTTAAAAGGTCTCCGCCAACAATGGGAGCTTCCTAGCACCCCCCAAACCCGGGTTGGGGGCTGGGGGGGGTGCTAGGAAGCTCCCCATGTTGGCGGAGACCTGTTAAAACACTCGCGCGGCTTCCAAACTGAGTCCTGAAGCCAAGCGCAGAAGTTCGCCTTTGGCGCTTGGCTTTAGGGCTCAGTTTGGAAGCCGCGCGGGTGTTTTAAATCGTCGCTGCCAACATGGGGAGCTTCCTAGCACCCCCCAAACCCGGGTTGGGGGCTCGGGGGGTGCTAGGAAGCTCCCATTGTTGGCGGAGACCTTTTAAAACACCCGCGCGGCTTCCAAACTGAGCCCTAAAGCCAAGCGCCAAAGGCGAACTTCTGCGCTTGGCTTCAGGACTCAGTTTGGAAGCCGGGCGGGTGTTTTAAAAGGTCTCCGCCAACAATGGGAGCTTCCTAGCACCACCACCCAGCCCCCAGCCCGGGTTTGGGGGGTGCTAGGAAGCCCCCCATGCCGGCGGGAAGACCCAGGGAACGTTCCTTCGGCCGCCCAGCAGCTGATCTGCCGGAACGCAAACTCCACCATCTACGCATGCGTGCAGATGGTGTTACTTCCGGGTTGAAAACTCGCGATATAGCCGTTTCGCAATGATCGGGGTCGCGATACCCGGGGGATCACTGTATATCCTCTATAACCTTCATTATGTATTTTACTATGTGTATACCCACTAAAACCCTCATTGTGTATTGGACAAAATCAATAAATCAAATCAATATCTACATACCATTCAAAAGATATAATCAAAAAAGCCAAAAAGGAAACAAAAAAACCCAAAACAACTCCTCCCAAAAATCAACACTCAGATGAGCAGAGATTACAAGATTAGCACTAAACCAAAAATCAGGAAGAGGAATCACCTACTTGGATAAATAAGCTAACAGTAAACAGCCGCCTAATTAAGGAAACACCTAGAGTGACCATACCCACCAAGCCTTACAGGGCAACCCACTAGTATATAAAAGCAGAACAAATCCAGTGGTGGATTGCTCCTGGTTCGGCCCCATTTGGTGAACCAGTAGCATCGGCGGGAGGCTCTGCCCATCTGCACTGGAGGCTCTGACCACCCACCCATCTGGGATGCTCTGCCAGTCTGCCCAGGATGCTCCGCCCAGCTGCCCAGGACATTTCTGTGCATGTGTGGAAGCATCACACATATGCAAGAGCATGTGCCTGAAATGGTAGCAATGGGATTTAAAATCCACTACTGAGCAAACCCCACTCCCTTTTAGCATTAATGATGTTACCTAGTTTGGTAATGAATAATCTGCAAGAAAGAAAAAGAAAACCAAGCTATGAGTGACCAAGGACCTCACAGTTATGTGGTTTCTGTCCCATGGTAAACCTTGAACCCTGATTAAAAGGGATATAGACAGGGGTGGGCAGCAGGCAGGATGGGGTGGAACACAGTTCCACCAGTGGAAATGAAGATGCATGCGCAGCTCCAGCTGATAGGCAGCTGTCACTTCCTGGATTACTGGTCTTGGCTCGGCTCTCCTTTTTTTCCCTGCTGCTGCTGCTGTGTCTGCGCTCCTTGCTTTTTTCCCCTTTTCTTTTTCCTGGCCTCGGTCGAGCTTCCCTCTCTCCTGCTCAGCTCCCCTCCAGCCTCACACGTCCACCTTCCACCTGAGGTGCAAACAGAAGGCGTGGGTGGAAGCGGCGCTAGCAGCATTTATGCTTCTGGCAGCATCCATTCGCCTAGCTACCCAGCCTGAGGCAGGGGGCAACCCAGGAAGGAGAGCGTGGGAAACGTGAAACAAATTGTCACCCCAGCGAGTGACACTGGGAAGATTGAAAGTTGAGGACTTAGCAGTTCACTGGAAAGATGATGATTGTTCAAGCCACCTGGTCACATGGTTGGCAAGCCACTCCTACCCAGTCACATGACCATTAAGCCACACCCACAAAATAAACCACACCTACAGTGTGGCAGTAAAAAATTTGGCTGCCCATTACTGCACATAGATAATTATCATTTTATTCCTGTCACTGCCATGATCATCCAACATACAAGATGGTATAAATTAGCATAAAATATAGCTAAACATAAAATGCAAAAAGAAATTGATTTTACAGTTAAAATTGAGAAACTACTTACTGCCTATCTAGGACTGTGATATATTTTTCTTCCCTGATTTTACAGTTCATTCCACAACATTTCAACATTTTTCTCTCTCTTTGGGATTTGATTCTCTTGGAATTTGAAATAAAAAGTGGTTTGTCCACATCTTAGAAACATTGGCAAGACTTCAGTACTACAATGTTGTACTTACAAATTTTTAATTTTGAAGGATGTGTGCTATCAGTCAAGTTCTCGGACCCTCCAAGATAAACTGTCTTTTACAGTTTCCTAAATAAACTACTTTGGGTAAGACTTTCCATCTTGTCACTTCAGAAAATTCTTCTGAAATTGGGACATATTCTTCTATTGAATAGATAATCTGCTGGCTTCAAAGAAGAATGGATTCTATCCACATAATGACTCGAAACCCGTTGCATATCTAATCCATGATTTTATTCATATCCATTATCCTTCATTTAATATTGGCTCTGGCACTTTCTAACCTTAATGAGAATTACTTGGTCTAGATATTACCTTACAAGGAAAGCGAGGCAGAAGGTTGCCTTCCAATTTTAAGGCAGATTCTAGAAGCTCCGTAAGTAATTTTATGGGAACAGGAATTTTTGAGAGTAATAATTATACACCCTTCATCTTCTCCTAAAACTCTATGTATGTACCCACATAATGGCAGTTTTAGGGTGAACATAGTGGTACAATTTGGGGGGGTGAAAAGCTCATTATGGCAGCACACACAAATAATATGCACAGACCTGCATATATATAACCCATGCCAAATAACAAGAGTACATAGCATCATGCTACATTTTCTTTGGGTAGCATTTATTCAGTCTTTTGTGGAATTGAATACCACCAAACTTAGCAGAGCTTATAATGGATGGCCAGCAAAGTCATAGAATCAATCATTAACCAACCCATTAGTCTTTCAGCCAAAAACTTAGCATTCCAGACTATTTTGAAGTGGGTGTGGAGTTGATAGCCACAAAGGTTTGTTAGTCCAGAGTTGAAACCATACTTTTGCAAGCAGCATGAGATCTCGGTGCAAGGGACTTGCCTATTGTTGGTAGATCGCATAATTGTCCCCCCATTGCTATGAGAGGAGATACTAAGGATATTGCACAAGGGTCACCTGGGGGTGGTCAGGATGAAGGCATTGGTCCACAGTTATGTTTGGTGACCAAACATGGACAAGCAAATGGAAGAATGGGTGGCCAGCTATATGCCTTGCCAGAAGTCTAGGGTCAGACCCCCCAAAGCATCGGTTCAGGAATGGGAAAGACCTAGGGCACCCTGGTAAAAGGTCCACATTGTTTTTGCGGGTCCATTCCATGGCCAAACCTTCATGGTTGTGGTTGATGCTTACTCCAAATGGTTGGAGATTATCTTAATGGGGTCAGCCACCGCCAAGGTGGTCACCCAAATGCTCCAAAAGCTCTTTGCCACTCGTGGTTACCAGATTAGTTTCAGACAATGGGCTTCAAGTTATGCCCACACAATTCAAGGGTTTCTTAGCTGAACAATGCATTTGCCACATACTGACCATTCCCTTTCATCCAGTCAAAAATGGCCAGATCGAAAGAATGATCAGATCAGCCAAGGAGGCACTTGGTTGCTTAGGCCCAGGTGACTGGCAGGCAAGGGTAGATAAATTTCTTCTGGTGCAAGATATAACTCCTAGTGCAGCCACAGAAAAAATACCAGCCAAATTCCTAACGGGCCAGTGGCTCCATTCTGGACTAGACAAGTTGCACCCCAATTACTCCAACCACAAAGAGCAGGTCACTCAGAAACAAATCAGGTCATTTAAAATAAATGACCAAGTGTTCGAAAGGAACTTTGCCATTGGGTCCCTAGAGCGACCTGAGGAAATAGTTGAGATTACAGGTCCCCAGTCCTATGTTATTGCATTATCAGATGGGAGAAAATGATGGTGGCACATAGACCAACTGTGCAGCTGCCAGCCCACGAATGCTGATAACCAAAACTACCCTAACAATGATTTCCCTACAGCTGACTCAAACCTGAGGATGACAGAACATCTACTTGATGACTCAGAGCTCCAGTGACATCACAACCCAGAACTAGTTTTATTAGAATCCATGACCCCTGTCCAAAAGCTTCCAGGAGCTTCCATGGGCAGAGCCAGAGACAACAGCAGACCCAACCTCTCTGGCCAAAGCCAATTCTTTCACTGAATCGCACAGATCCACTAGGGTTCCAAAATGCCCCACCGATCTACGTATGTATGCTAGATGGACAGTTCCAACTAAGAGGGGAGAGGTGTTGCATATTGAGAGTGCCTGTTTACTCCAAGGTCAGCTGTTCAAGTGGGAAAATGGAGATTGCTGATTAGCTGAGCCATCTGACATCTTCCTATAAAAAGGGAAGCTATCAGTCTGGTTCTCTGTTGGATCTTGTACATAGTTAAATAAAGAGCTGTTGTTTGAAAGCCTAATTCAAGCCTCTTCAATCCCAGGACTCAACACAACATACCCATTAAATTAGAATAGAATAGAATTCTTTATTGGCCAAGTGTGATTGAACACACAAGGAATTTGCCTTTGGTGCATATGCTCTCAGTGTACATAAAAGAAAATTTACATTTGTCAAGAATCATGAGGTACAACACTTAATGATTGCCATAGGGGTCAAATAAGCAATGAGGAGACAATCAATATTAATAAAAATCTTAAGGATACAAGCAACAAGTTACAGGCATACAGGCATAAGTGGGAGGAAATTGGTGATAGGAATGATGGGAAAAAACTAGTAATAATGGTAGTGCAGACTTAGTAAATAGTTTGACAGTGTTGAGGTAATTATTTGTTTAGTAGAGTGATGGCATTCAGGAAAAACTGTTCTTATGTCTAGTTGTCTTGGTGTGTAGTGCTCTGTAGAGACGTATTGAAGGTATGAGTTGAAACAGCTTATGTCCAGGATGCTAGGGGTTAGTAAATATTTTCACACCTCTCTTTTTGCCTTGTGTATATACAGGTCCTCAGATTGGCAGGAATTGTTATGATTAACCTCTGATGTCTGTGTCTGTCTTGTTGGGTTGCAGAACCAAACCAGACAGTTATAGAGGTGCAGATGACAGACTCAATGATTCCTCTGTAGAACTGTATCAGCAGCTTCTTGGGCAGTTTGAGCTTCCTGAATTGGCGCAGAAAGAACTGTGTCAACTCAGTATTCATAGTATTCAGCGGAATACTATGGTTTCCACTGAATCTGGATAACTGCTGGCCTTTCTGAAATTACATAATTAGAAATTCTGACTGAACCATCAGATCTCTTAGAGTTACTCTGATTACAGCAATTTCTTTCTGTTTTGCAGGGATCATCCAGCAGGGAGAAGCCTGCAAGCAAGATCTTTGATCTAAAGAGTATTTAAGAAGTAAGCCTCCTGAAGCAAAGAGGAACCTCAATAAGGGCAACCAGAAGCCTTTGAAAAAGGGGCTGGATTTTTACCGAGGAGCTACAGAAAGAAAGCCTGTTAGTGGGAAATGGCAGTGAAGGGGAAAGAAGTGATCACTGGGGAAAGAGCATGAATGGGGAATAGGCTTTAAAACAACTAATAGTGTTAAGGGAATAGCAATGAAAACAGGAAAAACATCCATAAAGCACTCAGTGGGGGAAATAGCAGTGGGGAGAAAATGGCCGTGAGGGGAAAAATAACAGTCACTGGAGAAATAGTACCTGATGGGGAAAGAACATTTAAGAAGAGGAAATAGCCAAGAAGAATCCCTGGAGGCTAATGAAGGAACACTATGAACATTGCAGTGTTTAGGGATGAGGGCAAGTCTGGGATCTGCTCTCTCCAAGCATTTTTCTTGGCATCACAGAGAGATTTGGGCCAGCAGGAGAGAGGGATGCTGGTACCCAAGCTTTGGTTGGAAGTCAAGAGTTCACAGCAACAGAAGTAGTGATGGGCTGCTGCCCCCATGAGGAGGGACACAGTGGGGGTAGTAAAATTTATGCACTATTTATTGAATACTTAATAGGTTTTTTTTTTATCGTCCTTCCTTCTCTAGTCCCTTAGTATGATCCTTAATCACTTTTAAAATAGGAAATAATTAAATAGCATGTTTTTTACCCAGAAATGCTTTAATCATTTTAATCATTGTCTAGAACTGAACTTTTATAGCAATTAAAGAAAATTGAGCTACTTGCCTAATCTGTTATCATACTGAACCTGAACTTAAAATGTTACTGTGCTCCTCAACAAATAATGCTGTCTATCATTTGTCCCTTTTGTGGCTATTCAAATAATTTGACTTAATCAACAAGCACCTATCTGAAAACTTATATTGGTCGGTAAGCCAGTCGCACCCAGTCACATGACCTTTAAGCTACCCCATCACATGATTGCCAAGCCACTCCCACCTGGTCACATGGCCGGCAAGCCACTCTTACCTAGTCAAATGACCATCAAGCCACACCCACACAATAAGCCACAGTCACAGTGTGGTAGTAAATTTTTTTTCAGCTCTTCACTGAGCAGAAGGCAAAAGGAAAAAGGCAGACTGGACTGTGAACCTGTAAGTAAAAGGAGAAAGAAAAAAGGAGAAGAATGCTGAAAGCTATATAGATAATTGTATTGGATATAGGGGAGAAGAAGGAAGAGGACCAAAGCATCATTTGGTAGTGCTTTCTTACTTATCAAGCTCTTGAGTTAACGATGGTGAATAGAACCTCTAGGAGCTCACAGAAAGAAGTGCAAAATGTGTAAAGTAACACTGATTGATGTAATAAAATGAAACAAATACAATTGTAGAAACCAAATGGATGTAAAACAAATAACAAAATGTATAAAATAATAGATGGGCATAAACATGTTTTAAGATAAAAACAATTGCCTTATATATGGAAAATGTAGAACTGAGAAAGAAATTCCGATATTGTAAAGCTGTGTATTAGTGGAATTATGATTTTGTTTTTGTTTTCTAAATGTGAAAAACTTTAATAAAAAATATTTTAAAGAGAAAAAAAAGAAAGAAGAGAAGGGAAGGGAAGGGAAGGGATGGGGTTCCTAACAATATTGCTCACTGGTGTTTTAGGGCCAGATTAGCACCGAAGCTAGGCATTCCAAGCAGTTCAGGAGTGGAGATTGATATAGTCCTGCTGTGCAGCAGATTCAGACAGATCACCTGTTTTTTCCCAGGCTTCCCTCAGCTCAGCAGGGGTTGCTCCAGACCCCATGTTGGAGGGACCAAGCTGAGCTCCCAGAAATCAAAGCAGCCTTTTGACTAGATCAAATTAACTCCCTTCTGTATTCATTGATAGTAAATGCCTCCCAATTTCTCTTCCACAAATGATTTTGCCCTTGTGACTCCCATACCATAGAGAAGGTGCAGATGTTCTATTGCATTGCTTTCCTCCCCCTATTCAACCTTGCACAATGCACTAGTGTGCACTAGTGTGAGATAACCATTGATATGCCTTCTAGTTCTCGCAAATCATAAAATCATTATTGCCTATGTATAGTCCAGTCAACGACTGCCCATGTCCAGTCAACGAAGCAGTGGAAGTGATGTGCTGGTGCCTGCAGGCTGTTGGAGCCTGGATGGGTGTCAACAAACTCAAACTCTACCCAGACAAGACGGAGTGGCTGTGGGTCTTGCCTCCCAAGGACAATTCCATCTGTCTGTACATTACCCTGGGGGGAGAATCATTGACCCCCTCAGAGAGGGTTTGCAACTTGGGCATCCTCCTTGATCCACAGCTCACATTAGAGAAACATCTTTCAGCTGTGGCGAGGGGGCGTTCGCCCAGGTTCGCCTGGTGCAACAGTTAGGACCCTATTTGGACCAGGAGTCACTGCTCACAGTCACTCATGCCCACATCACCTCGAGACTCGACTACTGTAACGCTCTCTACATGGGGCTACCTTTGAAAAGTGTTCGAAAACTTCAGATCGTGCAGAATGCAGCTGCGAGAGCAGTCATGGGCTTTTCCAAATATGCTCATGTTACACCAACACTCCACAGTCTGCATTGGTTGCCGATCAGTTTCCGGTCACAATTCAAAGTGTTGCTTATGACCTATAAAGCCCTTCATGGCACCGGACCAGATTATCTCTGGGACCACCTTCCGCTGCATGAATCCCAGTGACCAGTTAGGTCCCACAGAGAGGGTCTTCTCCGGGTCCCGTCAACTAAACAATGCCGCTTGGCGGGACCCAGGGGAAGAGCCTTATCTGTGGTGGCCCCGGCCCTCTGGAACCAACTCCCCCCAAAGATTAGAATTGCCCCCACCCTCCTTGCCTTTTTTAATCTACTTAAAACCCACCTCTGCCTCCAGGCATGGGGGAACTGAGATACTCTTTCCCCCTAGGCCATTACAATTTTATGCATGGTATGTCTGTATGTCTGTTTGGTTTTTATTATAATGGGTTTTAATTGTTTTTAGTATTGGATTATTATTATATGCTGTCTTATTATTGCTGTTAGCCGCCCCGAGTCTTCGGAGAGGGGCGGCATACAAATCCAATAGATAGATAGATAGATAGATAGATAGATAGATAGATAGATAGACAGACAGACAGACAGACAGACAGACAGACAGACAGACAGACAGACAGACAGACAAACAAACAAACAAATAGTCAAATTTTGTCTTGTTGCTCTCAAGAATGTCAGCTCTCCACTCTGGCTGGCATGCATTTCTATGGCAAGGAAAATGCAAAACAAACAAATATTTCACAAACCATTATATTAGAAATAATATGAAGCTGACAATGGAAGTCCGGAGGCGGGGCATCCCAGGGGCGGAGGCTCGGGTTCATAAGGTGAAAATAATTTGGAAGAAGAGGCAAAAAAATCTTAAACACCAGGTTCATATCACGAAAAGTTCGTATGAAGAGGGGGTTCATAAGACGAGGTATCACTGTATTTAGGTTTTAGTACAGTGCAGCACAGCTAGTACAGAATGAACTCCAATGAAATTCCCTTTCCTGCCTGAGATTACAGTGTTCCCTCAATTTTCACGGGGGATGTGTTCTGAGACCACCCGCGAAAGTCAAATTTACGCAAAGTAGAAATGCGGAAGTAAATACACTATTTTTGGCTATGTACAGTATCACAAGTCATCCCTTAACACTTTAAACCCCTAAATTGCAATTTTCCATTCCCTTAGCAACCATTTAGATTATTACTCACCATGTTTATTAAAGTTTATTTAAAAAAATGAAAGTTTGGCGATGACATATGATGTCATCAGGCAGGAAAAACCGTGGTACTGTATAGGGAAAAAACCCGCAAAGTATTTTTTAATTAATATTTTTGAAAAACCGTGGTAAAGACATTTCGTAAAGTTCGAAGCCGCAAAAATCGAGGGAACACTGTATATATAAATCATGTTGTCCTTCTCCATTTTAGAGAGTTGCTATGCCAGCACCAATTGGTAGGGGATGTATCAGAATGTTTTTGGGAGTCATTAAGTTCCAGGTGATTGTACCCATACTCTTTTCTTGCTAGTATTACAGAACTGATTGGCTATAGTGTTCTTCCTGGGGTGGGGGTGGGGTTGTTAATACAAATTGGTTGATTTTCAAAATCTGGATAAAAAGATTTTTTTAAAAAAAATATTGTAAAAATTGTCAGTTGTTCTGAGCTAGCTGAGGGCTTAAATTTTTTATTGTACTTAACAAGCTTGGCAAGTAAAACTCGGTTTTGTACCTCTGTATATTGGATCACACCAATACCACTAAGTCAGGTCTTCTTTCTGTCAGATTCCTTATTTTTAGCTCTTACATTATGAAGAGATTCTATGGAGTTTTCTTGCTATTGAATGTAGGCTTACCCACTGAATCTGGTGAATGCAGTTTGCCAGTGGGAATGTTATTCAGTTTGGTTTTGATAAGAATTTACCAATATCTGCATGTTTCTTCACATATGGAATGGAAAGTATTTATGATTATTTAAGCCAAGTGTTGAAGAAAATACAGTTGCAATATTTATTCCTACCGTAATACTGGATTCTAAAATAAGTTTCATTATTTCAGATGCAAGAGAAATCTGTCTGGTTTGTGATTTAATGCAAAGTCTCCAAATCTGTAAATTATCACATAAAGCAAGATATGGATTTTTTTTAAAGCCCACATTTATTTTTCTAATGTGCTTTTGTTTTACAATCAAAATACACCAACATGCCTGTGTTTGTGAAAATGTAAAACTACATAGTACTGTATTACAAATGTTGTATATATTAGATGAATGACTGAGTCCATCTAGCGCTCTCTGATAACTTTATTACCTGGAGCAGAAATTGGCATAAGTCTAGGTGGCTGGTACAGACCATGAAGATGTCGTGTATATCATGAGATCATTGTGCTAATGACATAAATTATTAATTTGTGTCACTCACATCATGATGCAAATGACATGTAGTACGTAATTGTCATTTGTTCAATCGTGTCAAGATAAATGAGAAGTTAATTGCTACCCCCCACAGATTCTCATGGGCATATATATATGAAACTGAAATGAATTCCTTAAAGAATTATTCCCATGGTTTTCTTGGAAAAGCCAGCTACCTTCAGGTTCATTAAGATTGACAGTCACAGAGAATTTCTTCTTATTTAATCAAAACATGAAAAGAACACTCCAGTATACAAACTGAGATACTGATTAAATGATTAAAATTTGATTTGAAGAATGGAAGAAAGAAATAGCTACTCAGAATCATTGAGAGTTGGGCAGAAATTATTAGGGTTTGTCACACCTTCAGCCAGATGCTCCAACTGGATTTGGCATTTTCATCCAAGAATATTGCTCATTGCACAGTCACCTGAATGTATGATTATTATTATGGTTCATCACATGGTCAGCCAGATGTTCAAACAGGGTTTGACATTTTTGCCTACCTATCAAGTCTTTTTCAAGATCTGGGATAGGCAGATCTGTATGTTTGATGGCATTACAGACATCATCACAGGATGGAAACTGTTCTAAGTAAAGCCACCTTTTGCAATTGACCGGTGGTGAATTTGTCAATGCCAATGGTGTTCAAGCTGGATTCCAGTTGTTTTGGGATTGCATTGCACCCAAAAGAGGCTTGGCTGTTAGAAAATAATTTATGTTAAATAAATTCCAACAATATATATTCCAGTCTGGTTTCAAAGAAGACAAAATGAAATCAGTTTTATAAGCTCATGAGATCTTACTCAAGAATGTATAAAGAATATATATACTCATTATTTAAAATAAAATAAAAAATCTTTGGGATAATTTGAAATCTAATATTAAATGCAATATGTTGTTTTGAAAGTCTAAATTTTCTTTTAAATCTACTTTAGTAAGTTGACCATACAGCAAAGATCATTTTTATCTATTTATACTGTAATTGAAAAAACAGTAAAAAATAATTCACACATGATATTACATTAGCTATAAATAGCAATATATTACCGGTAATATTACCAGTAATTCAAATCATTTAAAAATGATCTGGAAGAAGGACATCATTAGATTGATATTGTCATTTGTTTGTTACAGAAGTTTAAATAGCAGACATAGAATTGTCTTCAATTGAAAATAATATATCAACTCTGAAATAGACTGAATTCAAAACTGAAAACAAACTGCTTTCAACATTAAAATCTCTGCAAATAACTGTGTACTACAAATAACTGGGTCATTTATTTTTCTCACTAAGAAATTACTTTATAACAATGTCAGGGCCTTTGAAAACTACTTTTTAAAATATTTGTAGCATATACTCTGTCTGGAAAAAGAGAAACAAGTTTGAAGATGATAAAAATGACATCATATATAGGTTTGCCCAAGGTACTATAATCCTAATTTAAACTGGATTTCTAGACTTCCAAGCAATTTTCCATCTGAATGATGATGCTTTTCATCTTGGAAGTTTTTGATTAAAGGTAAAAAAGAAAATGAGGGAAAAAGTGGAGATTTACTCTTGCAAAAACATATTCTTTTACTTCTGGTAGTTATTTCAAATAATATATACCGGTATTTTTAAATAACTCTGCTGTTATGCGAGCTACACTGGTTACCAGCTTATTTATGGGCGCCATTCAGGGATGGGTTCTATGCTCTGTGGACATAGCTTATTTTGTGGGTATCACTTGGAGGTCAGGTGCGCGTAGCATCAAGTGGGCATGGCTTTCTTGACAGGTGATAAGGTGTGCATGGCCAACTTGTAAAATGTGGTGAAACTCACTTAACAACAATCTTGCTTATCAACCAAGTTTTGGTCTCAATTGTGGTCATAAGTTTTTCTTTCTTTCTTTCTTTCTTTCTTTCTTTCTTTTTTTCTTTCTTTCTTCCCTTCCTTCCTTCTTTCTCTTTTTCTTTCTTTCTTTCCTTCTTTATTTCTATTTATTTATTTATTTATTTATTTATTTATCTATCTTTTTCTTTCTTCCTTCCCTTTCCTTTCCTTTCCTTCTCCCTCTCTCTCTTTTCTTGGTGGCAGGAAAAGGAAGAAAGTGCTCTGGGCCTGGAAGGGCAGGTGGCCCAGCCCAGCAGTGGCACATCACCTGTCATGTGCCATCCTGGAGTGAGGTTGCCACCACGGCTGCCTCTCTCTCACCTTCCTGGCTTAGTCCAGCAAAGAAGTGCAGTTGAGTAGGGCCAGGGCATTAGTGCATGTGTGACGAGATGTTCAGGACAGGCAGCAGTTCCTTTTCATACACAGAGGGAAGACTAAGGGAGTGCAGAAGGTCCCCCACCTCTGGTGTCCCTGCTACCACTGAGCAGTCCATTTTACACTGCCCACTTCGCTGTAGGGTCCTTGGTCTGGAACCTCCATGCTTCTTTGCTGGCATGTTTGAGTGTGGCTGAGGCCATTCCCTCCTTTTGCCCTGCCTGAACATACAGCTGCCATGCCCACTTATTGCGCCTGTTGTGCCTCAGGAGACATCGGCTTATCTGGAGCAGCTCCTCTTCAGCTGAGTCTGCAGCTTATCCCTGCTTCCACAGGTTAGAAGAAGCTGCTCCAGATGAGACATACAGCCGCCACTCTCACCTCTTGTGGCTCCAATGGTGGTGGCTTTGGGAAACACAGGCTCATCTGGAGTTGCTCCCCTGCAGCTGAGCCCATGGTTTGCTGCCCTGGGTGCGAGGGACTGGGACAAGCGAGTGTTGTTGCTGAGCTCCTGAAGACCCACACTCAGGCTACCTGTATGAGCATGAAGCCTGCTAGGGATGAGCTAAGCAGGCCAGGGGTGATTGCAGTGGCAGAGTCTGACACTCAGGGAGAACAAAGTTAGCACAGCCGTGTTCTGTGTTACATGCACAGAAGCAAAAACCTGGGGGAAATAGCCAACAAAAGATGGTGGCGTCCACAGATCAGCATTAACAGAACTGGTTCCATAATGTCATCATGACATCACCAGTGGATCACTACCAATTCAGGCGAAGTGGTCTGAACTGATAGGAACCCATCTCTGGTCCCATTGAAGATGTTGATTATTATCTTTAAAATCCTTTATGACGTGTCCTGAGTCCTTTGGGATTGGGTGGCATAGAAGTCAAATAGATAGATAGATAGATAGATAGATATATAGATATATAGATAGATAGATAGATAGATAGATAGATAGATAGATAGATAGATAGATAGATAGATAGATAGATAGATAGATAGATAAATGTGTCCAGGGTGTCTGAGAAGCTGTCTTGTGATCCCAATGATATTTGGCCTGCCCCACTTACTGCAGTTTAAGAGGCATATCTCAGATCCTGTCTCTCTCAAAGAATTTGGACGGGTACAGAAGAAGAGTATTTTGGTGCTGTGGCTCCTGCCCTTTGGAATATTCTACTGTTCAAGATGAGATCAATCAACATAAAGCTGGAAGGGATCTTGGATGTCTCCTAATCCAACCCCCTGCTATACCTTTTCAGACAAATGATTGTCCCTTTCTCTTCTTAAAAACCTCCAGTGATGAAGCACCCACAACTTCTGAAGGCAAAGCTGTTCCACTGGTTAATTGTCCTCACATGTAGGCAGTTTCTCCTTAGTTCCAGGTTACTTCTCTCCTTGATAAGTTTCCATCCATTGTTTCTTGTCCTGCTCTCTGGTCCTTTGGTAAATATGTTGAGCACCTTCTCTTTGTCCTCTCAAATACTGGAATGCTGTTACCTCTACCCCCAACTCCAGAAGACCTTCCAGAAGAGCCTTTAAGAATGGCTCTTATGTCTGGCCTGTGGCTGCAATAGGCGTTCTCTATGCTCGGGTGGCTGATAGAGTAGACAAAAGTTTCCCATCCCATGTTTCCTGCCCTCCTCATTTTTAGTTTTTTGTTCACTTAATTTTAATCATTCATGGGTTATCTTTTTTACCCTTTTATCATTTTGTAAGCCACTCGGAGTTGCTGCAGCAGAAATATAGGTACCATGTAAATTTAATAAATAAATATGAATATTAAAATGTTTTTGGTCTTGGAGGAGTTGATATTTACCAGAAATTGAACCTACTCCTGTTATGGAGAGCAATAGTATGTTTTTGCTCTTAGTTCCTTTTTGTTCTAGGTCAGACCTGAGACCAAGCTAATATTAATGAACAAACTGTTCCTCCTTGTATTATGTTCTCTTAAATGAGCAACAGAAGCAATACCAAAACTGTCCATCACCTGGGAAGCTGGGAAGACATGAACAAGTTCTTCTATTAGAAAGAGTTTTGTAGCATAAGATTAAATGACTTTTTTCCAGACAAGCCCTAAAGAACTGTTTAAGACACCTAACATTTTTCTCCCTTGTAAGAACTAAATGTGGTCAAAAATATATCAAAGACTATTTGGGATTCCATTGAAAGTTGTATTTCCTAAGGAAAATTGGAAAATGAGAGATGTAACTTTGGTGAAAGGACAAGATAGCTTTCCAGTGAAGAATATAGAGACAGTATTTCTAGGCTACATATTGAGGAAAAATCTCCAATAAATTCAATTGGACCTCTTTCTAGGTTAATGGGTGTAGATGTCAGTGTTAACATTCTTAGAAAAAACATTCACTCCTCTGGTTCTTCTATATCACTATATCTCTGTCAGAATAACAGCTAAGCAAGTGGAAGAGGACGGGCAGAGACTTCAATGCTATTTCCCTTGCCCTTCATTTTATGAAATCTGTGACTACAGAAATCTCACATAAATTTCCTGTGGTAATCTAAGAAATATTTCTGGAAATCAAAGATGGTTGTATCAATGTCATTTACATTTGTTCTGATGTCTATTCTATACTCTTTCCATTCTGAACAGCCTCATTGACTGTCAGTTTTGTGTAAAGGTTATGGCATCAGGCTAGATTAGAAATTGGGAGGTTCATGAGTTCTAGTTCTGTCTTATCCACGCAGGCTTACCTTGGTCCAGTCACTCTCTTTCAACTCTAGGCAGGAGATCATAGAAAACTTGAAAATCTTTGCTAAGAAAATGCCAGCAGGCTTGAAATGTTGGGCTTGAACTACCTACAACTATGCCACCTACAGTCTGACTTAAGTGTAGTACACAAAATTATATGTTACAGTGTCCTACCTGTCAATGACTACTTCAGCTTCAACCGCAATAATACATGGGCAAACAATAGATACAAACTCGAGGTAAGCTTCTCCAAACTCGATTGCAGAAAATACAACTTCAGCAATAGAGTAGTCAATGCCTGGAATCCTCCACCTGACTCTATCGTTACTTCATCAAACCCCTTAGCTTCAGCCTTAAAACTGTCTACTGTGGACTATACCCCATTTCTGAGAGGTCTGTAAGGGGCATGCATAAGTGCACCAGCGTGCCTACCATCCCTGTCCTACTGCTCCCATTTATTTGTATCCTGTACAGTGATCCCCCGGTTATTGCGTCCCCGACCATTGCGAACAGGGTAATTTGCGATTTTTGAACCCGGAAGTCAAAACACCATCTGCGCATGCGTGCCCTTTTTTCTATGGGCACGCATGCGTAGATGGCACCGGGCAGATCAGCTGCTGGGCGGCTTCCCTGGGTCTTCCCCCTCTTGCTGGCGGGAGGGCAAAGCCCCCCCAGCACCCGCTCGCCCGCCCTTCGCCCTTCGCCCGGGAAGTTCACCAGGAGTCAGCGGAGAACGGCGCGCCTGTTTTAAAACGATCGGAGCCGGCCGGCTCCGATCGTTTTAAAGCAGGCGCACCGTTCTCCGCTGACTCCTAAAGCGGGGAAGTTCGCCAGGAGTCAGCGGAGAACGGCGTGCCTGTTGGGGGTTCGGGGGGGTGCTAGCGAGCCCCCCATGTCGGCGGCGATGTTTTAAAACACCCGCGCGGCTTTCCAATGAGTCCCGAAGACAAACGCGGAAGTTTGACGTTTGTCTTCAGGACTCATTGGAAAGCCGCGCGGGTGTTTTAAAACATCGCCGCCGACATGGGGGGCTTGCTAGCACCCCCCCAAACCTGGGTTGGGGGTTCGGGTGTGTGTGCTAGTGAGCCCCCCATGTCGGCGGCGACGTTTTAAAACAGCCGCGCCGCCCCCAATCTTCGGCTCCTCGCTAGCGCTGCGGAAGTTAAAAACACCATCTGCACATGCGCAGATGGTGTTTTTACTTCCGCAGCGCTACTTCGCGAAAACCCGCTCGTTGCGGGGGGTCCTGGAACGGAACCCTCGCAACGAGCGGGGGATCACTGTATTTACTGTATTCATACTCATATTTACACTGTTATATTGTTATCTTGACAAACTAGCTAACTAAATAAAATAAAACTGCAGGGACATCTCCAGGCACTTTCTGATAATTGGACACAACTGAATAGAATAAAAACAGTTCTTATTAGACTTATATCCTGCCTTTATCTTGTACAACACAATGAGATGTATTTTTAAGATGTACTTAAAAAAATTGGACTGCACTGAGATGAACAGAACGACAATAAAACTTAAAGATAGAGAAGAATCTGCATATTATAATGTTTGGATGAAGTTTTATAATTGGTTAGAAAATGAATATAGTTAGAAATTGAAGTAAAGTGAACACAAAGTTAAAAGATTAAGAATGATAAAGAAATGATTTAACCCAGATGACAAAACTAGAATGCAAAGAAATAGTAATATTACTTTAAAGTGTATACCAACAATTAAAAAAATAATGGTTATAAATATTATAAAATATTATAAGAGAAGGGACACCAAAGGAATATAACTATTTAGTAATATATTATCACCCTGTCTAATATAAAATTTATTAGAACTGAAATCACTCAAGGGAAGGTCCAGAGGGAGAGAGAGGAAGTAGTTGGAGAAAGGTAGAGGTGGGGTGGAGAGAGGAAGAAAGGAAGGATGGAGAGAATGGAAGGAAGGTAGATGAGAGAGATGGAGAGAGCAGGAGGGGAGTGAGAAAGAGAAACATGCACACAGACTGACAACTTATTAATATGATAGAGGTGTTGATATGAAAACAAAAGAGATCAGCTAGAATTATGCAACTACCGGTATGTATGTTATGGAAATGTTTGTAAGGTATATGTATTGATATATGTATGAATATAAAGTTAAAGAAAAATTTAAAAATGTTATATATTTTTTAAAAATGAGATGTATATGATGTTTCCTTGTGTCTTCTATTTTCTCCATAGCAACAATTGTGGTATGTTTTGTGAAATGAGAACTGGATCAAAAAAATTCAGTGAAGAAAAACTCTTCAATTTTTAAAATTAAGGTTATATTACCAAGGACTTTGTACTTTTTATATTTATTACAACTCTTCTGACTATTGCTGTCAGTTCATTTAAGCGTTCTTTTCAGATGAAAAAGCATAGCAAATATAATACATACGTACATACATGCATACATACAATTAAAATATCAAAAATATTTGCTGATCTTGTCTAAATTGTGGAAATTAAGTTCCTCTTGTTTTTTTAAAGCACTTGCACAAGAAATCAAGTAGAACACACACACAAACTTTATAAAAATTAGTAGAATAACAATAAGGCATATGCCCCTTTTTACTTTTTTTACTTTATACATACATAGGCTGAATTTTGAAAAGTTGAAAATTCTCAGATTGGCCCAATCTATACTTATGAAGTGAAAAGTATAGCTAGACTGTCAATAGGACCAAATTCTTCCTCCCTAAAACACATTAAGTATTTACAGTGAAGGGTGTTCACATCAATCAAATCTTGTTCTCTGTGAATTTTCTGCATTGTCTGCATGTTTTTTTTATTCTCTCACATTGAAAAGCCAACTTTAAAAAAGCCAACAACAAAAGCTTTAAAATCTACATTTGTCATAAATGTAAACACACATACATAATGTGCTGTTTCTATTTTTGGCGTAAGCAACATTTATAAATCACAGGAAAGAATGGAAAGAAGTAGAAAGCAAATACATTAAAAACAGGAATTAAAAGCATTTGGTGTTGGTGGAAACTGAGGGCTGAACCTATGCCCCTTCTCTGTGGGGCTTGTTGCTCTCCCCACTAGTGTTGGGCAAACCGAACCTGCAAAGTTCGGTTTCATACCGAACTTTGTGCGGTTCGGCATACCGAACCCGAACCCGAAATTTTGCAAAAGTTCGGCAAAAGTTTGGGTTTGGGTTCGGGAGAGCGCCAGGAAGTGCCACCACTCAGCTGTCACCTTCCAAAACAGCCGGGGAGCTGTCAGCCAGTCGGGAGGTGAAAAAGGAGGTTGGGAATCCCACGAGGAGATTCCAGGGGCAGAACTTTGACATCACTGAGACGTCCTTCCTGGCCGGCTGAAACAGGGACTCCAGGAAGGACGTCTCATTGACGTCAAAGCTCCATCCCTGGAATCCCCTTGTGCGATTCCCCACCTCCTTTTGTGCCTCCTGACCGGCCAACAGCTCCCTGGCTGTTCTGGGAAGTGCCGGCGCCCAGCTATCACCTTCAGAACCTGGAAGTTTGGCAAAAGTTCGGGTTCGGGTTTGGGAGAGTGCCGGGAAGTGCCCCGGCTGTTCCGGAAGGTGACAGCTGGGCGCCGACGCTTCCCGGCGCTTTCCCAAATGCCAAACTCGAAAGTTCGGCAAAAGTTTGGGTGTCGAACCTGAATTTTTTAAAAAATTTGGGTGCTGAACCCGAACCTGAACTTCGTTGAGTTCACCCAACACTACTCCCCACTCCGATTTAACATCCACGTGAAGCTGCTGGCTAATATTATTAGATGGGTAATGTATCATCACTATGTGGATACTATTTAATTGTATACTTCTATCTCAGGCCCAACAATTAATGCTGTGAACTAGGTTTGGTGGCTCTGGGGATTGGGGAAGAACAGGCATCAATTTAGCCCCAGGAATGTGGAATGACTTTGGATGCTAAGGCCTCCAGGATCAGGTGATCTAATATCTTTATTTCTAGATGCGTCTACACTACCCCATGTAGAATTTGTATAGAAACAAGGCTCGCAGTTCTTGTTTGAGTTGTGACAGTTGTGGCCAGGAAGACTTTCACCCAACTTAATTTTGTGGGCCAACTGTGCCCTTTCTTACATTAGGAGGTGCTCTGTACAGTCCCTTGTATTTTAGTCAGCTGATATTGAGGCAGGACATAAAGTGAAGCAAGTCATAAAGTGAAGCAAGAAATAAAAAAGGTCATAAAGTCATGTAGCTCTGTAGGCTTTGAGACGTGTGAAAAAACAAAGGAAATTGCAAAAGTCAAATCTCAGAATTCATGACTTTTCAAGTGTAGACTTAACCACAAATGAACTGCAGGAAGCTTAGAAAGCTAGGTTTGCAAAATACCTGTGAATCCATCCCAACAGGAAAGGGAGAACAAGATATTTTAGCTTTCTTTAGTACAGTATAGCAACAAGGGCTGATTCGTAATGTAACCTATCATTGATATTTCCATGTTTTGCTAAGAGTATATAACTCTTTGCTTTTCAATAAGAGGGGGGTTAAGTTGTTGCTTCTGCTATACTGGTCTGAATCTCTTTGCGCAAATAAAGCACACTTATTTTGACTCCATGGTTTAAATTTTGTCATTCCTGCAACAATATCAACCCTATAGACTGGACCCAACTGAGAAACCTGTGCCTTATAGGTCTAATACTAATTTTATTAGAACGGCAATAAATAAACAGACTCTTGCAAGTCCGAATATCCTTTCCTCTCTCCTTGCCTGTTTCCCAAATTAAAGGACTACATTTTTCAGGTTTATATATGTGTGCACTAGCACTTCTCATATGTGCATTTTTATTTTTTCAGAGTATTGTGGGCCCTCTTATGGAAGGACCATTATACTAAATAAACAGCTAATTAAAATGTATACTTCAGATAACATTCTAAGTAGTAATAAAGGGATCTTCCATGGTTACTGCTTCCTATGCTAAGTTCAACCACACTGGTGTACAATATTTCCATTTCCATTGCCTTTCCCATTTTGAATCTTACAGATAGGATCAGGTGTAAAACTAATATCAGTCAGATGTACAGAGAGTATGCCTCAATAAAAAGTGTCTGCCTAAGGGTTCTTTTCCCTCCTTCACAACAATAAATTCCAATCACTCATCTGATGGAAAGAATTTTTTTTTAAATTACAGAACAAGTCATATTTAAATAATTAAGAAATACATTTCCATACAACATTGGGAGGAAGGGAAATGATTGTAAATAGAAGCTGGATGACACACCGGCAAGTCAAATCTAGAAAATGAAATGCAGAAACTGTACAATTCTTCAGTAATAGGTAATAGAATCTCCATTCAGAAATACCATTTCCTTGATACCCTTTTTTTAAAAAAAATAAAATAAAATACAAAACATTGATCACTGACACCCATTTTCTTTTATCTTCCAAAAGGTAGAAAACTTATTAGGTTGGTGTTATTACGGTTAAAATATGATTGGGAAGAAAAATTGGTTCCTGCCCTTTGCTTTTTATTGTAATTTACTGTTTGAAACATTTCATTACCCTCACAGAGGGATAATTCTTTACTATTCTTTCTGCTTCTATTTTATGCTGCAAATCACTACAGTCAATACATAAGGGATGGGCCACTAAGCTTTTGTGAGTGTATTCATTTGTGTAGGAACATATGGATTTTTCAAGAGATGAAAAATTATCTTAATAATTGTTTTGCTCTACGCTTGGTATGTGCTATTCATTTAACATTCTATATTAAACTTTATAAGAATGTGTACTAGTGAATATGTTATTGATAATCCATATTAAAAGTTTTTCTCTGTGAAATCTAGTATAAATGAACAGAAAGCATTAAAACATTTGGAGGTGAAATTATCAATTGGATTAAAAAATTATTCCAAATTTGGAGGAGGAAATAAAATAGGCCAAAGTACTGCAATTGCAAGGAACTCTCCTTCCCATTTAAAAAAAAAGTGTACTTTTGACTTCTTTTTAAATGTCTTTTTCTGGCTGGATTATGGAGTTCTGCAATCAGATCTTGAAACACCTGACAACGCATAGAAGAATTTGTGAAGTGTTTCTATTGGAAAATACAGTGTTTTATGCTCCTCCATTGATGTCTTTTCACAAATAGGTCATGAAGCCATAAATAAAAGCATAAGCGCCCTTCCTTTATTTCTAATTTATCAAATTAACTTATTGCAGATATACTGTTATCACCTGAGCTACTTCAGATGTTTTAATGTGCTAGGACACTAGGTGGAAGAAAGTGGTGGGAGAAAAAAACTTGTGTGAGTAAGAGGCATTTGTTTTGGACTTTATTTTTCAGGAGCTCAAGGCAACACATATAGTGTTCCCTTTTTAAACAACAAACCTGTAAGGTAGTTTATGTGAAAAGAGAGTGATTGACCCAAAGTCATTTACAGTGGTACCTCTATTTAAGAACTTAATTCGTTCCATGATGAGGTTTTTAAGTAGAAAAGTTTGTAAGTAGAAGCAATTTTTCCCATAGGAATCAATGTAAAAGCAAATAATCCGTGCAAACCCATTAGGAAAGAAATAAAAGCTTGGAATTTGGGTGGGAGGAGAAGGAGGAAGAAGAGGAGGAGGACAGTCACTGCTGAAGGAAGAAGGTGAGGTGAGGGGAATCAAAAAAATCCAAAACTTTAAGGCTTAAAAAAAAAGAGGGACTCTGAGGCAGCGAGGAGGAGCACGTGCCTCCCATACACCCAGCGTGAGGCTGCCTTCCATACACTGAACCAGAGAGAGAAACCCAGGTGGATGAGAGTGGGAGCACGACCTAAAGGCTCCTCTGGCAGCCGAGAAAAGCCTGAGATGGCGGGGATTATAGGGGGAATGGCAGGAAACTGGCCAAGCCTTTGTGCTTCTCTCAAATTTCCTGGGAATTTTTTCCAGGCTTGGGTTCTTAAGTAGAAATTGGTTCTTAAGAAGAGGCAAAAAAATCTTGAACACCCGTTCTTATCTAGAAAAATTCTTAAGTAGAGGCGTTCTTAAGTAGAGGTACCACTGTACTGAAATTCCACAGCTAAGGGGAGCCCAGAAGTTGAGTCCCTAGTTTTCTCCTACTTCAACAATTAAAACACTATGATATATTTTGTTGTAGATATTATTATATGTGACCCATTGTGAAAATTTTCATTAGGATCCTTACAAAATGATTCTTCAATATACCTTATTTTTTTATCATAGACACTTCTTTATGGAGTTGACATTTATACATTTTGAACCCCAAGTTTCAGATTTTTTTTTAAAAAAAAACCTGGCTCTTATGATTTGTGGCTAATTTCACCAATCTTATCACACAAAACAAAAGACTAAAAGAAATGACCATGGATTCTGTTCTGAGGCTGGATCTGCTAATCTTTGAATCTAATGCATCTCCTTATTTATTTGTTTTGTCAAGTACATATTTGAGGCATGTAAAAATATAATAATATTCATATACATGATACTGGTAATAAGAAAAAAATAAGAAGAAACATTAGATATAATAACATTCATATGCATGGTACTAGTAAAAAATAAAAGAAACATTAGGACAGGGGACGGAAGGCACACTGGTGCACTTATGCACGCCCCTTACTGACCTCTTGGGAATCGGGAGAGGTCAACAGTGATACAGTAGTCTAGGGGTAAAGTTTTGGGGGTTAGAAGATGGGACTACAGTCTCAGTAGTGAGTTCCATGCATCAACTACTTGGTCACTAAAATTGTATTTTCTGTTCATCACATTGTTTTCCTTAAGCAAGTATCATCCAAAAAGAATCTCCACAGGTTGGTACATAATGCAATCTAGCATGTCGAACTCTTGAATTCTATATTGGAAGAGGAATCTGAAATGGGAATAGGATGAGCCAGATTCTTCCACCCTGCCTAAGAGATAGTAAAATGCGAAAATTAAAATAGGAAAAAAAACCTTCTCTATGTTTGTACAGGAATAACTTTCTGCTTTATTATCTAGAGATTTTTTTTAAAATAATAGAAAAAGAAAAGAAATCTTATGAAACATTAGCTAAAATTTTCATTTTATACTACATCAAATCAGGGATTAAAGTAGCATGTAAAAGGATATAGAAGAATATTTAAAAATAGGCAAACCTTCTGGTTTGAAAAGTCCATGAAAACGATAAAAAGATTTTTGGAAAATGATCTGAAGAAGTAGAAGCTAGTAAAAGTAATAATCATTTGGATTTAGAAAAGCTATATTAGAAAATGTTTCAAGGGGCAATAATTTGAGTTCTCAGCTTCCGTTTATTGTTTTTAATTTCTTTTTGATACACTGGAGCATAAAATCCAAATTAATAACTTTCATTGCTTCACTACAATATTGATAGTTTCTTCTATTTTTAAAACAAGAACTTTCAAAGTGAAAAAAGGGGTATACAGTGATCCCCCGCTCGTTGCGAGGGTTCCGTTCCAGGACCCCCCGCAACGAGCGGGTTTTCGCGAAGTAGCGCTGCGGAAGTAAAAACACCATCTGCGCATGTGCAGATGGTGTTTTTACTTCCGCAGCGCTAGCGAGGAGCCGAAGATTGGGGGCGGCAGGGGTGTTTTAAAACGTCACCGCCGACATGGGGGGCTCGCTAGCACCCCCCCTAACCCGGGTTGGGGGTTCGGGGGGGTGCTAGCGAGCCCCCCATGTCAGCGGGGACGTTTTAAAACACCCGCGCGCCTTCCCAACTGAGCCCTCAAGCAAGTGCCAAAGGCGAACTTCTGCGCTTGGCTTGAGGGCTCAGTTGGGAAGGCGCGCGGGTGTTTTAAAACGTCCCCGCCGACATGGGGGGCTCGCTAGCACCCCCCGAACCCCCAACCCGGGTTTGGGGGGGTGCTAGCGAGCCCCCCATGTCGGCGGGGACGTTTTAAAACACCCGCGCTGCTTTCCAATGAGTCCCGAAGACAAACGTGGAAGTTTGACGTTTGTCTTCGGGACTCATTGGAAAGCGGCGCGGGTGTTTTAAAATGTCGCCGCCGACATGGGGGGCTCTCTAGCACCCCCCTGAACCCCCAACCCGAGTTTGGGGGGGTGCTAGCGAGCCCCTCATGTCGGCGGGGACGTTTTAAAACACCCGCGCCGCTTCGCAGCTGTCTCCTGAAGCCGAACGCGGAAGTTAGCGTTCGGCTTCAGGAGACAGCTGCGAAGCGGCGTGTGTGTTTTAAAACGTCACAGCCGGCCTGGGGGGGCTTTCCAGCAACCTCCAAGCCCGGGTTGGGGGCTCGGGGGTTGCTGGAAAGCCCCCCCAGGCCGGCTCCGATCGTTTTAAAACAGGCGCGCCGTTCTCCGCTGACTAAGGGCGAAGGGTGAAGGGCGGGCGAGCGGGTGCTGGGGGGGGCTTCGCCCTCCCGCCAGCAAGAGGGGGAAGACCCAGGGAAGCCGCCCAGCAGCTGATCTGCCCAGCGCCATCTACGCATGCGTGCCCATAGAAAAAAAGGGCATGCATGCGCAGATGGTGTTTTGACTTCCGGGTTCAAAAATCACAAATTACCCTGTTCGCAATGGTTGGGGACGCAATAACCGGGGTATTACTGTATATCTTTAGGTTCAACATCTTATATCTCCATTTGTAGCATAAATCTAAAAAATTCAATTCAATAAATGCAAAGCTTTATTTATTTATCATATTTACAAATCATACAAAATGTGACTCTGAATGGTTTATAGTAAAAAAATCTATGAAAAGTAATATACAAAATAGGCAATAATAATAACAATAATAACATTATAAAATTATTATTATTAAAATTATTTTTGTAATAAAAATTATTACAAAATCCAGAATATCAATCACATTTTCTGTGTATTACTGTTTTTTGTGAAAATAATAATAATAATAATAATAATAATAATAATAATAATAATAATAACAACAACAACAACAACACAATACACTGGATCTCACAATTGTGGAAAAGAAAACAGTATGGATCATTGATGTTGCCATACCAGGTGACAGTCGAGTTTATGAAAAACTACAAGAAAAACTTAGCAGATATCATGATCTTAAAATCAAACTACAATGACTTGGTGTAAACCAGTGCAGGTGTTCCCAGTAGTAATCAGCACACTGGGTGCTGTACCAAAAGACCTCAGCCAGTATTTGAAAACAATAAAGATTTACAAAATCATGATCTGTCAAAAAACCACTGTACTTGGATCTGAACGCATCATATGAAAATACATCACACAGTCCTAGACACTTGGAAGTGTTTGACTTGTGATATTGTGATACAAAATCCAGCATATTTATTTATTTATTTATTTATTCATTCATTCATTCATTCATTCATTCATTCATTCATTCATTTATTTATTTATTTATTTATTTATTTATTTATTTATTTATTTATTTATTTATTTATTTATTTATTTATTTATTTATTTGGATGTATGCTCCGAGAACTTGGGGTGGCTCACAACATATCAAAAAAACAATATTCAATAAAACATTTGAAATCCAATTAATATAAATAACTAATCTAAAAAAAAATACTAAAAACCTTAAAACATTAAAAGTCATTCATTCAGATTCAGACAACAAACATACAACATACTCATTGGCCAGAGGCTAGGGTCTAATGGCATAAGTAGGTTTTCAAATTCTTGCAGAAGGCGAGGAGAGTGGGGGCAGTACGAATCTCTGGGAAGAGCTGATTCCAGAGGGCTGGGCCCCCCACAGAGAAGGTTCTTCCTCTAGGCCCCACCAAGTGACATTGTCTAGTTCAGTGTTTCCCAACCTTTTTTGAGCCGCGGCACATTATTAATATTTGAAAAATCCTGGGGAACACTGAACGGGGGTGGGGGGTGGGGGGGGCTAAAGAAAAGTTTTGACCAAAAAAAAAATCTTCCTCCATTTCGCTCTATTTCTCCCTCATTCTTTCTCTCTCTTCCTTCCTTCCCTTCTTTCTCTCTCTCCATCCCTCTTACTTTCTTCCTCTCTTTTTTGCTCTCTTTCTCTCTCCCTCCTTCCCTCCCTATATGTCTTTCTCTCTCCCTTGCTCTCTCTGCCTCTCTTGCTATCTCTCTTTCATTCTCTCTCTTTCTTTCTCTCTCTTTCTCTCTCTTTCTCTGTCTCTCTTGCTATCTCTTTCTCTCTCTCTCTGTCTTTCTTTCTCTGTCTCTCTTTCTCTCTTGCTAGCTCTCTTTCTTTCTCTCTCTCTTTCTCTGTCTCTCTTTCTCTCTCTCTCTCTTGCTATGTCTCTCTTTCTTTCTCTCTCTCTCTCTGCCTCTCTTTCTCTGTCTCTCTTTCTCTCTCTTCCTTTCTTCTCTGCGGAGGCCGGCGAAGGTTTTTCTTATTTTAAATGTTCTGGGTGGCATGGGGATGCGGAGCCCGCACGCACACCCCCCCGACATTCCAAATCCTGCCTCAGCTGTGAGAAGAAAGCCTGCCCCGCCTGTCCTGTAGCCCTTTCGCTGACAGCCTGGGACAAAAGCGCTCGGTGAAGGGACTGCAAGAGGGGCCAGGCGGGCGTTAGCAGCCGGATGAGGAGGACGAGAAGCCGCTGCAGCCACCCCCAATCCCCCCCCTTCCCTGGGTACCTTCCAAAGGCCCCTGGAAAAAGGCAGGATGTAGCAACGAGGCGTGAGTACAAGCAGGCAGCTTGGCGGAGGGGAAGCGCTGAGGGGCTCTCCTCCTTCCCCACCCCCGTGCTTCTCTCCCGCCCTGGCTTTTGCTTCGCCCGCAGATTTTCCCGTAGTTCAAAAGGAGGCAAGAGGTGGCCTGGATGAAATTGCGGGGAAATCATGGGGCGAAGCGAAAGCCAGGGCGGACTCACAAAGGCGGGTTCAGGCTGCATGAGGAGAAAGAGGTGGAGGGAAAGAAGGCGACAGCAGCGGGACCTGCAGCTCGGTGGGCGTCTTCTCGTGGGATGGAATCCTCTCTTTCTCAGGTTGAGGTTGAAGGTAGATGCTCCCTCCCCAATCACCAGCACTTGGCATCAATCCCAATAAGGGAGGCAAACAAGCACAATACAGTGTCATCCACCCCAACACCACTGTCCATGATATTAAGGCCATCGAGAGATCAAACAGAGCAAGGATGGATTCCCATCCACTCCCTGCAGAGATCATCTAAAATACAATTTCTATTCAATATCTGGGACTGAATCCTTATTCAAAAAGAAGTCAAGATAATCTACTTCATCCAAAGTCCTCTGAAGCTGTTGCGCAGTCACTTTCTTGACTACTTTATTTTTGGAGTATAAGATGCACTCCCCCCCCACACACAAAAGAGACAGAAAATTTGTGTGTGTCTTATACTCCGAATGTAGCTTTTCCTAAGTTTCTTTTAGCCGGAATGAGGTGCTAACATGATCTTCTATGCTTTACTAACTAAGCAATTGTCCCTTTGCCTGCTTCTTTCATTGCTGCTCCCTCTGACAATCAGCTGAGCCTTTTTTCAGCCCTAACCAAGTGCTAATAGCGAAGTGATCTTCTGTGCTTTGCTAGCAAAGATCTTCTGCCTTTTTTCATCCCTAACAAGGTGCTAATGTATCAATTTTCAGTGCTTTGCTAGGGAATCAATAGTCCCTTTGCCTGATTTTCTCATTTTTCTCTCTCTGAAGAGAGAGAAAAGAGATGTAAAGTATTTTAGAAACTGAGTTTTATCCCCAATCAAGGAATAAAAATCAAGCAAAAGTGCTGAAGCTGACCAGGCTAAAAACTAGCCACCTGAATACCTGAAGGCAGATTATTTTTTCCCTATTTTTCTCCCAAAAAACTAAGATGCATCTTATATTCCGGTGCAACTTATACTCCAAAAAATATGGTATCTTTCTCCCCAGGGGAAGTTAAATACTGGGCAAATACTGGATCCAGCAATGGCTTATGAGGAGGGAGGAAACCAAGGCCTCATTAAGAAGGAAAGGAACAAACCTGTCACTCAAAGAAAAATTCACTACCACTAGAGCCCAGTGATATGATACCCCTCAGGCTGCTTCAATTAGCCAGGAGGGGCATGTATCTACATGTATCCAATTCAGGTAGAACTGTTATACATATACTGTATGAAAATGATCTAGCTTGGGGAACCTCCAGAAATTGCATTGGAATTTCAACTATCTAATTATGTAAGTGAATCTGTACCATACATTAGAGCATTAAGGGAAAGTGTTGAGAAAGACATTTCCCATATAGCTCTGCTGTCTTCTAATGCCTCCTGCCAATCATTACCTAGGTATAGAGTTTGACATGGAAAATTAACAATTGTGAAATGCCGTTCACCATATTGTACTTTTCAGCATCTATACAAAGAATAGAATAGAATAGAATAGAAATGGAATATAATAGAATAGAATAGAACAGAACAGAATAGAATAGAATAGAATTTCATTGGCCAACTGTGATTGGATGCACAAGGAATTTGTCTTGGTGCATATATTCTCAGTGTACATAAATGAAAAGATAAATTCATCAAGAATCATAAAGTACAACATTTAATGATAGTCTGGGTACAAATAAGCAATCAAATCATATTAGGAACCAGTCATTATAAATTGTAAGGATACAAGCAACAAAGTTACAGTCATACAGTCATTTGTGGGGGGAGATAGGCAATGGAAACGATGAGAAGATTAAGACTTAGTAAATAGTTTGACAGTGTTGAGGGTATTATTTGTTTAGCAGAGTGATGGCATACAGGGAAAAACTGTTCTTGTGTCTAGTTTTTTATTTATTATTTATTTATTTATTCGACTTTTATGCCACCCAATCCCGAAGGACTCAGGGTGGCTGACAACAACATATGACCCACGTTATACCCCGGAAGCCTTTAGGGGGTTCATTGCAAGCAGTCATGGGTTTCCAAGCAGAGGATATGTTTTTCGCTTCCGGGTTCAGATGGGGGATCCTCTTTCCTTACCTACCACCATATTGGATGTAACAGTCCCCTGTTCTTACAGGATCCAGTTGACAGATGGTCGGTGCTGGAGGAGAAATGTTGATCAGTTAAGGCATTGCAACTTGGCTGTCATACCGGCACACCTCAGAGCAGTTCATGATCCGCACAGCCCAGTGAAGGCGCCCTCACCAGTATGCCAGCTGTTGTCATCATCTTGACTAGCCACCGGCAGATTCCCTGCCTCTGCAGATGTTGCAGCAGCTTCCTCCAATTCCATCTCCGGTCGAAGAGCTGTTCCCTCTAGCCGAACTATTCCAGTAGTTCCAGTTGCTACCAAGGAACCATGTCACAAACTATCTTGATGACTTTGTTTGTTCTTGCCAGGTGGTGAGGGGTGTTATGTCCCCGCAACATCTGGGTCGCTTCCTATTGGCTGATTCTTCAGGGGGAGTTTCAGTTCCTGGGATTGGCTTGCACACTCCAACAGGTCTGCATATATGAAGCTGTTGGAGCATGCCATTTTTAGACAGTTGTTCCATTGCTACTTGTTTCTTGCTATTAGTGTTCAATAAAGAGTTTTGATTCAATCCTGCCTGCCTGCTTCTTGAGAGATGTAACCATTATACAGTATATACCTAAGGAGGATTCATATTATGGTAATTGCATTTAATTAATTTTAGACTTTTCCTACTGCTGTTTGGTCCTATATCTTTAAGGGACTATTGCCAGAAAATATCGCCGGCCGACTCACCGGCTTCCCGGCGCTTTTGCTGGAGGGCCGGCAGACTCGGGCCCTCCCGATGGCGGCCGCCATCTTGTTTTCGGCCGAAATCTCGCGATGCGAGATTTCGGCCGAGAATGCCCTTCCCACGTGGCTGGGCATGACGTCAGGTCCGGGCGGGGCCTGCTGGCCCTATTTAAGGGACAGCAGGCCGGGAAGAGAGCCTTTTCGCCCGGACCTGGTGGCTTGTGCAGACACTTCTTTGGTGCTGCTCGGCCGCCATTTTGGGTCTCCCTCGTGTCGCGGCCGCCATTTTGTGGCCTGCCGAGGGGGCGAAAAGTGCTGCGTTGCGCAACGAGGTTATCTGGCTTTCCAGCAAGACGACGTGTGGCCTTATTCATCTTCGCGTGGCTACATTCTTCAGGATCCCCCTCGGGCCCGAGGGGGACTGGTAACCTCCTCCCGGCTGGGAGGAGGGCGTGCTGGGGGGTGTTTTGTCTGGGCCCCCGGTCTTGTGAGGCTTGAGGTCAGGCCTTTGAGGCCTGCCTGCGCAGGGAGGCTTGCCATTGGGGATATCAATCGCTTAATACTGTGTTATATATCTATCATTTGTATTATTCCCTATAAAGGGGGTGAAGGGTTTCTGGGGCTTAGGCTCTAGGTTGGGCCCTGCGTTGGGGGAGTTGGGCCTGCCACCCGGGCGGTGGGTTGTGGTCTAGGTATTTTATTGGCTCATTGCATACAAGGAGCAGGGTGATGGCTCCTAAAAAGAGGCCTGCCTCTACTCCGATGGCTCCGCCAGCGGTGCGACCCAGAAGGGCCCTTAGGCCTTCTGCCCGGGCCCGGGCCAGCAGGGAGGGGACTGCGGGGGTGGTCCCTGACCAGGGGGGGGCGGTCTCCTTGCCTCCTGCCCCTCAAACTGATATTTCTCCTGCTTTGTCTTGGGCCAGGGTGTTGGAGAGGCTCGACGAGCTCGAGCAGTGGAGGAGCGGTGCAGTTCCCGGAGCGGCCAGCAACCAAGTGCCCGCAGCGTTGGGGAGGGAGCCGGCGGCGGCCCAGGCTGGGCAGCCGGCTCCGTTCGGACGGCAGGCCCCGGCAGGGCCGATGGCGGCTTTCCCGGGCCCCGCGCCATTGGGCCCCCCGTGGATGTCTTCAACCCCGTACGGGGCAGGTGAGGCTGCACCACACAACACATCCCTGTCTTTTCTTCCTCCCCCCGCCCCGGGTTTTCCCCCGGCGGGGGTCGGGAGTGGGTCCAGCTTTTTGGGGTCCCCCGCGGGCACCTGTGGGCAGGTGTGGGCTCCGCCGGCACCTCCTCCGGGGCCGCCGGCGGCCAGCGCTGCTACGGTGTCTGGGACGGGTCCTGTGGGGACACCAGCGGTGTCCGGGGCAGGGGGGTGGGTTCCTCCGGCCCCTCCGGTCATGCCCCCGCTCCCGGTTTTCCCCTATCCCCATGGGGCGGGTGTTTTTGGTGTGGCGGCCAACTCGGTGTGGGACCCCTTCGCTTGTATTAAAGCGGGGGCCATACCGTGCGGGCTTCCATCCACCCCTCTAGGTTGCCACCTTCACCCGTCGGTCAAGGAGGCTATTTGGCGGGGCGAGTATGTGGATCTCTTCTCGCTGTTGAACCGTGAGGTTCCCAAACAGGAGAAGGAGATCGTCCCGGGGGAGAAAACGAAGAAGACCAAGGTAACGAAATGCTTCAGCTCATGGCTGTATGCCTTTCTTACCTATGGGTCGGTAGTGATCCAACGGCAGCCGGCTATGGCCTCTGCCATGTTTAAGTATATAGACTTAATCGCCAGGGCCCATTTTGAATATAAGGGCACCATCTGGCGCCATTATGATAAGGGTTTCCGCATGAGGATGTCTGTGGAGCCCAACTTGCCGTGGGATATGGTGGTCCCGGACCTGTGGTTCCGGGCCACGCATATGTCCGGGAAGGAAGGGTGTGAGCGCACGGATAGTGGGCACTTTATGGAGGAGGAGCCCGGCGCGGCTTCGCCGGCCAAGGCGACTCCTGGTGTGGCTGGCAAGGGGGCCTCGCCCGCTTGTCATGAGTTTGCTGCAAAAGGGGCGTGTTTTCGTCCCTTTTGTAAATACAAGCATGCCTGCGGGAATTGTGGGGGGTCCCATGCAGCTTCAGTCTGTCCCCGCCCCAAGAAGGGGGCGGAGAAGAAGGGCGGGGGTCCAGGAAAACCTCCCCCACCAGCTGGGGGAAAAGGGGCCCAGCCCAATTAATGTTTCTGTGCTAGAGGGTTGGTTGATCGACTACCACCCTCGCCCGAGAGCCGAGTTGCTCTTGAGGGGCTTCTCTGAGGGATTTAGGATCCCTTATGTGGGTATTAGGAGGGCCTTCATGTCCGACAACCTCAGGTCGGTTGTCGGGCATGAAGACATTGTACGGGCTAAGATTCGAAAGGAGGTGGCTGAGGGCAGGGTCCTTGGGCCCTTCCCGGAGCCGCCCTTTCCGAATCTTCGTGTGTCCCCCTTAGGTGTGGTCCCCAAAAAGGCGAGTGGTGAATTTAGGTTGATTCACCATTTGTCTTTTCCAAAAGGGGAGTCAGTGAATGACTTCATTCCTGACGAGCTTTGTTCCGTCCGGTACGCATCCTTTGATGCGGCTGTGGCTATGGTTAGGGAGTGTGGGGTGGGAGCCCTTATGGGTAAATGCGACATTAAGTCGGCATTTCGGCTCCTCCCCATTCACCCAGGCGACTTCGAGCTGCTGGGCTTCCATTTCGAAGGTGGGTTTTATGTGGATAGGGCATTGCCGATGGGCTGCTCTATTTCCTGCTCCCTCTTTGAGAGCTTTAGTACCTTCCTCGAGTGGGTGCTCAGGAGGCGGAGTGGTCTGGGGTCTGTCGTTCATTACCTTGATGATTTCTTGGTGGCCGGGCCTGCGCAATCTGAGCAATGCTTTGCTTTGATGCGGGACTTCGAAGCCCTTTGTGCTCAATTGGGGGTGCCTTTAGCCTCCGAGAAGACCGAAGGCCCTGCCACCAGGATTACCTTCCTGGGTATTGAATTGGATTCAGTGGAGCAATCTTCCAGATTGCCCCTGGATAAGTTGATTAAGATCAGGTCCAAACTTGAGGCGGTCCTGGGCTGCAGGAAGGTTACTCTTCGGCAGCTCCAGGAGTTGGCGGGGATTCTTAATTTTGCCTGTCGGGTAGTGGTGCCCGGTAGGGCTTTTTCTCGCCGGTTGTATGATGCGATGAAGGGGCTGAGTTTGCCCCACCATCGTACCCGCTTATGTGCAGGGGTCAGGGCTGACCTCTGCGTGTGGCGGGAGTTTTTGGAACGTTTTAACGGGTTGTCGTTTTGGCGGCAGGAGCTTCTTTTGGAAGCGGAGCTGCAGCTGTGTTCTGACGCCGCAGGGACTTGCGGTTTTGGGGTAGTGTTAGGTGACCAGTGGTGCTGGTCGGCATGGCCTCCGGAATGGAGTGCCTGTTCATTGGTTAAGGACTTAACCTTTTTGGAGCTTTTCCCCTTGATAGTGGCCTTAGAGCTCTGGGGGGAGCAGTTCAGGGATAAGACTGTGCATTTTTGGTGTGACAATCTAGCGGTTGTCCATGTTGTGAACGCCCTGTCCTCTAAGAGTGACAGGGTGATGCGGCTTGTCCGCCATTTTGTGCACAGGTCCTTGTCTTTGAACGCCTTGTTTTTGGCTAGGCACGTCCCTGGTTTAGATAACGGGGTGGCTGACGCCTTGTCCCGTGGTCAGTTGTCCAGGTTTCGGACCCTGGCCCCGTGGGCCCGAGAGTCGCCGGAGGTGTTTCCAGCCCACCTGTGGAGCCTGGGCGGGCTCTCGAGAGCTGGAGAGATGAGGCCTCCAGGGCGATCGCCTTATCGGTAGCTCCTAGTACCCTGCGAGCTTATCAGCGTGCAGGTAAGGAGTTTGGGGATTTCAGGCTGGGTAAGGGTTACCCCCATTGCTGGCCTGCCCCGGTTGAGCACCTAGCTGAATTCTGTGTCCTGCTGAAGGGGCGTGGCCTTTCAGTGAGGACTATCAGGGCTAGGTTAGCCGGCCTCGCCTTTCTGTCCAAGGCGGGGGGGTTTGGTGATTTTACGGGTGATTTTCGCATCCGGAGGATGCTGGAAGGTTGGGTGAGGGAGCGACAGGGGTTTCCCGCCGACGCTCGTCGGGCCCTGACGGTTCAGCAGCTGTCTCTGATTAATCAGACGTTTGGCAGTCTGTGCGCCTCTCCTTACGAGGCTCGGCTGTTCAGGGCAGCGACTTGCGTTATGTTTTTCGGGGCCCTCAGGGTCAGCGAGGCAATGGCCTCCTCGCAGTCTGACTTGTCGCTCCGCGCCTTCCAGCTCGCTGATCTGTCCTTTAGACAGGGGGGTGTCTCCCTTTTGGTGAGACACTCCAAGACAGATCAGTTACACAGAGGGGTTAGACTTGAACTTAGTGCAGCCACCGATAAGTCTGTTTGCCCGGTGGCTGCTTTGCAGCAATTTTGTGTTTTGCGCGGGTCAGGGCATGGGTACCTTTTTATCCACCAGGATGGTTCCCCCCTGACCCGGTATCAATTCTGGGCGATAGTGTCTAAGGCTATGTCTCAGGTAGGCATGGATCCCGCCGGTTATGGAACGCATTCGTTCCGTATCGGCGCCGCCACTAGCGCGGCACTTTCTGGTCTCCCGGCCCAACGGATTCAGGAGATCGGCCGCTGGCGGTCAGCGGCATATTTGGGTTATGTTAGGCCCGCTGAGGATCCGGGGCAGGGTTTAGGCTAGGTAACCTCTCTGTGTGTGTCCTCTTCCAGGTTCCCAGTCCAGGCAGAAACCGACGGCGCTGCTGTGTGGCCACAGCATGGTCTTCTGGGCCGGCCGCTCAGCTGCCAGAAGTGCCATCGGGACCCAGCTGTCGTTGGGACGGTGGGTCAATGTTGTTTGGATGGGCCGGAGGGGTATGCGGTGGGAGGGCCTCCTACCGACGCTGCTGGGTACGCAGCATCTCAGGGCGGTACCCGGCGCTGCTGGGCGGGCGGCTACCCAGGGTCGCGCCCAGATGGGACTGGGTGGTCGGCAGCCCATAGCCGCACCCAGATGGCTGGTCTTGCACCTTGGTGGCAATGACCTATGCCTGCTTGGCGGTCTACCGTTGATCGTCCAGGCGCGCGAAGACCTGCGGCGGCTTCGCACGTTGTGGCCCACCACGCAAGTGGTGTGGTCAGAGATCCTTCCAAGGATCGTTTGGAGGGACGCCATTTCCCTTAGGGCCATCCACCGGGTTAGACGTAGGGTGAATAAGGCCGTGGGAAAGACTGTCAAAGAATTAGGGGGGATTGTAGTTGCCCATCCCCTCATCACTGTAGATCGGCCGTGGCTTTACCGGGCCGATGGCGTTCACCTGTCAGAACAGGGGAACGCCATTTTCTTACAGGACCTGCAGAGGTCTCTGCGTGAGCTGGCGCAGATAGAGGGGGGAGTCGGGGGGCCAAGATAGAGATCTGACCCCCGCTCCGTGGCAGGTTAGGGGCGGAAATCTGGGTGGTTTCAGCAACTGCGCGTTCTCCCTTGGGCATCTTTGGGGATGATTGACAGGTTCTCTCCAAGACCATGGTGGGTGCTACCTGCGCACTTGGGGGGAACCTGTCTTTGGGTCCCGCTATTGAAGTCCCAGGGTAGGGGTGAGCCGGCGGGACCCCCCTCATGCGAGTGTATGGCATGGTCTCAGGTGAGGGAGAGGTCCCTCACCTGGACCAGCATCGATTACGCCCATAGTTGCCCAGGAATGTTGACCTTTTACGTCATTTCCGCCCCGGAAGTGTTTGTTTGACCCTGCAGGTCCATTTGGTTCCGGGTCATAGTTAAGTATGTTGATTATGCAAATTTATGCTAATTTATGCTAATTTAATTAATAAATTATGCAAATTTATTATAATAAAAATGACCCAAGTTTAAATCCAGCTCTGGTGTCCGAGTCGTTACTCCGTCTCTTCAGCAATATCGCCGGCCGACTCACCGGCTTCCCGGCGCTTTTGCTGGAGGGCCGGCAGACTCGGGCCCTCCCGATGGCGGCCGCCATCTTGTTTTCGGCCGAAATCTCGCGATGCGAGATTTCGGCCGAGAATGCCCTTCCCACGTGGCTGGGCATGACGTCAGGTCCGGGCGGGGCCTGCTGGCCCTATTTAAGGGACAGCAGGCCGGGAAGAGAGCCTTTTCGCCCGGACCTGGTGGCTTGTGCAGACACCCACCCGCCCTTCCCTATTTTGCAGTGTGCTTCGGGGTCGCCTGCGGGGGCCGAATGGGAATTTTTTGCAGCCTCGCCCATTAGGCCAGGCTGTTTTTTCGCCCATTCCACACTGGGGAGATGGATGTGCGGTTAGGGGGTGTTTGCATTTAATTAGGTTAATTGGCTTACCTCTGGTCATTGGGTAGGCAGGTTAGGGGCGGAAATCTGGGTGGTTTCAGCAACTGCGCGTTCTCCCTTGGGCATCTTTGGGGATGATTGACAGGTTCTCTCCAAGACCATGGTGGGTGCTACCTGCGCACTTGGGGGGAACCTGTCTTTGGGTCCCGCTATTGAAGTCCCAGGGTAGGGGTGAGCCGGCGGGACCCCCCTCATGCGAGTGTATGGCATGGTCTCAGGTGAGGGAGAGGTCCCTCACCTGGACCAGCATCGATTACGCCCATAGTTGCCCAGGAATGTTGACCTTTTACGTCATTTCCGCCCCGGAAGTGTTTGTTTGACCCTGCAGGTCCATTTGGTTCCGGGTCATAGTTAAGTATGTTGATTATGCAAATTTATGCTAATTTATGCTAATTTAATTAATAAATTATGCAAATTTATTATAATAAAAATGACCCAAGTTTAAATCCAGCTCTGGTGTCCGAGTCGTTACTCCGTCTCTTCAGCAATATTTCTCTGCTGTCCAGGTCAGTTTACGATGCCATTTAAAACCTAGAACAATTGTAAAAAGTTGAAACAACAAAAACAAATTGAAGAATCCATAAAACAAATGGAAAGGCTTACAACTCACATGAGAACAGGCAATCCATATAACACCATTTATTTCTACTCTTCCTTTTGGAGGGCATAATTAGCTTATGCTTCACATGAAGCTCATTGGCCCGGTTTACATGAAAGGTCACCCACTGAAACAAAAATATTTAAATCAACTCCAAGAATCAATAACTCTCTTGATAGTGGTTCTTTGTCAAATGCTGGGCGTTTACAGTGATTGTATTTATAGCAATAGGATATAAGCTGCTTTAATATAATTAAAGAGGGTCCTTATGGTATAATGGCTTAGGTACTAGACAACACTGTGGTGCCTCAGCTTCAAGTCCATCTTTAGCCACAAAACTTCACTGGGTCATTTTGAACTAGTCACCTCTCTCAGCTCAGTCTTCTTCAGTAGGTTTTTGTTGTGTAGGTTCTTGTCATATCACCCCCCCACACATAACTCCACACACACACAAACACCTCACATAGGATCCAAATCTGCCTGTGTCTTACTGTTAAACTGCTAATTCCAGAATCTTCAGGAAATCTGGTACATGGTGAAATAGTGGAAATTATAGCTCAGCATTCCCTGGAGTAGCACAGAATTTGACAGAAGTGAATTTTGTAGCTCGGGATTGAACTGTGGGGTCCCTGTTGCTCTCTGAGCTTGGTTATTTTCTTGCAGACCTTTTGTCAGTGCACTGACGATGTTTCCTAGTTTAGAAATAGAAATAGAATAACAGAGTTGGAAGAGACCTTGGAGGTCTTCTAATCCAACCCCCTGCTTGGGCAGGAGACCCTTCACTACTTCAGACAGATGGTTATCCAACGTCTTCTTAAAAACTTCCAGTGTTGGAGCATTCACAACTTCTGGAGGCAAGCTGTTCCGCTGACCAATTGTTCTAACAGTCAGGAAATTTCTCCTTAGTTCTAAGTTACTTCCCTCCTTGTTTACTTTCCACCCATGACTTCCTGTTCTGCCTTCAGGTCCTTTGGAGAATAGCCTGACTCCCTCTTCTTTGAGACATTGGAATACTGCTATCATGTCTCCCCTAGTCATTCTTTTCATTTAACTAGACATGCCCAGTTCCTGCAACCTTTCTTCATATGTTGTAACCTTCAGTCCCCTAATCATCTTTATTGCTCTTTTCTGCACTCTTTTTAGAGTCTCTAGAGTCTTTCTAGAGTTTGGTCATGAAGCATCTACAAGGAAACAATCAAGCTTCAGAGTGCACCAAGGACTCCGTAAAACTTGACATTCAGGTGTACCTGAAAGCACTGACCTTTTATTGCTATCCATGATCAGGGATGGCTGTAGCACCAAGTAGGCACCATTTTGAGACACCAATTTTTAAGGGGTGCCAAAATGGAAAAAGGCTTCTTTAAAATGCAGTAAAAAAGCAAAAAGCAGTGAAAGTGTGCACCTGCTGGAGGGTTAGATATAATTTTGCAGAATTATTATCCTAAAGCAACAGCCTGTACTGAGGTAATTAAAATTGCTTACTGTGAATAGAAATAGAATAGAAATGTTCAAAAACAAAAAAAGGAAACAAATGTTGGTCTGAACATATTATATGTACATCTCAAAAGGCTGAAGAAAAAGAGAAACCAGAGGGCTCCCTTTTTAAATTTATAACAAAATTGGTAGATGAGCCAAACCATAAGAGGTGCCAGAATATTACCCATGATTTCACCTCCAAGTATATATTCCAGTGTTTATCAACTTCAACCATTTTAAAGTGAGAACATTACAATTCCCAGATGGGAAGTCTGGGAACGGAAATCCACTCATTTCAAAATGGCTGCAGTTGAAAAAACCCTGGTATATTCCATATAGCTTGGAATGATTGCTGCCCATTAAAGAGCTGCTAGAGCCGATGGTGTTTTATGGGCCTATTTTTTTAAACAGGCAAATTTAGAACTATAACTGATTTTTCCTACCTTCTTTATCTTCTTTTTAAAAGCTCCTCCTTTGCTCAGTTTTCCTAATGGCAGATGACAAAACATCTGGAGGACTGCAAACAATTTTACTACCACTCTGTGGGTATGGTAGTTTGCCAGCCATGTGACCAGGTGGGAGTATCTTGATGATCATGTGACTGGGAGTGACTTAAAGGTCATGTGACTGGGTTAAAGGTGGCCCAACTTGACATCACTCGCGTCAAGGGTTTGGGTTAGGGTAAGGTTACCTGGCCTCTCCTTGCCTCAAAGAGATACAATTTCCCTATCTATTTACTATTACTTGTTCTGCCTGGCTAATGGCAATTAGCCACCCATAAGTTCAGAATGAAGTCAAAAACATGGCAATTGAATTAAGAAAGTCTCTTTTATGTTCAGAGGCTAAAATGCCTGCTTGAAGGGCACAAAAACCCCTATTGATTGATTGATTGATTGATTGATTTGATTTGTATGCCGCCCCTCTCCGTAGACTCGGGGCAGCAATTACTGTTTTATTAGTCCCAATAGGTGACAGTTGCTCACACCCAAAGTTCACTTGAGATGGAGGCTTGTGCCAAAGCAGAGTAGTGATTTATGGATCAATAAAGCCAGAGTTCCACACTCCAAATTGCACAGCCTTTCCCAGCTTGAGTGTGTCAGAGGTCACAGGAATCCCGAAACAGAAAGCAAATCACCCTGCTCAAATCTTCTTTCTTCTCCTTCCAAAATGCTAACGATAAACACCCATGCCCAGCACTCAAAACCTCCCTTATTTATCAGAGTTTCAGCAGTGTAATTAACCTCTGAACAGCTGCACTCCATTATCTGTTTTTGCACCTGCACAGCTGTTCCTTGCTTCCCAAGATCCTGTGCATGCGAGGATTCAAGATAGGGTTATTCATGACGTCTTCCCCTTCTGAGTCTGAGGACTCTCTAGCTGGGGAACCAACTCGTGGGCTGGCTGCACCCATTCCCCTGTCTGTCTCTTTCCTCCCATTGCCTTCCTCTGCTTGTGAATCATCTTCACTGTCCGATGCAGCTGGCAACCAGACAGGTCTTCTATAAACAGAGGACTCCCACAAATTAACATCAAAATCCCCAGCTACAGGAGCTGGCCTAGAGCCAACCACAACATTACTGAACATCCAAAATATACTTTTTAATTCTATGTATATATCCCATATGTGTACATACATATTACACCCAGGCACACAAAAATATACATTATCTACTATATATGGCATGTATTACTGAAACCTGGCTGGGCCCAGAGGGAGGTGTTCCTCTCTCTGAAATTTGCCCAGCCGGGTTTCAGATATGGCATCAACCTCGACCCCAGGGAAGGGGGGGGAGTGCTATTATAGCCAGGGAGAGCTTTTGCCTACGTAGACTCATTGCTCCGGAAATTGCAGGTTGCGAGTCACTCTTGATGAAGTTGGACTTAGGGGTTCAGGTGGGCTTATTTCTTAGGGGTTCAGGTGGGCTTATTTCTCAGCCTCCCAGCTGCGTGTCAAAAGCCCTGCCTGTGCTACTCGAGGAGGTAGCTGGGTTGGCGGTGGAGTTTCCCGGACTTATTGTCCTGGGGGACTTCAACCTGCCGTCACTCGGCGAAACCTCTGGGTTGGCACAGGAGTTCATGGCCACCATGACAGCCATGGACCTGACTCAAGTAGTTCAGGGTCCAACTCATGAGGGAGGGCACGCACCTGACATGGTATTCCTTTCCGAGCAATTGAGTAATGGTCTGAGACTAAGGGGCTTAGAAGCATTGCCTTTGTCATGGTCAGACCATTTTCTACTACGGCTTGACTTCCTGGCTCCAATCCTTCCCCGCAGGGAGATGGAACCAATTAAGATGTTCCGCCCCAAACACCTGATGGACCCAGAGGGCTTTCAGATGGCGCTTGGGGTTATCCCAGAGGCACTCGTCCACAGTTCGGCGGAGTCTCTTGCGGAAGCCTGGAACAAGGCTGCAGCGGAGGCTCTTGACCGGATTGTGCCTTTGCGACCTCTCCGTGGCACTAGACCCTGTAGAGCCCCATGGTTCAACGAGGAGCTCCGGGAGTTGAAACGCCAGAAGAGACATCTAGAGAAGCGATGGAGGAAGAGTAGGTCTGAATCTGATCGAACACTTGTAAGAGCTTTTATTAAGACTTACAAAGTGGCGCTCAAGGCCGCAAGATGCGCGTACCATGCCGCCTTGATTGCATCAGCGGAATCCCGCCCGGCCGCTCTGTTTAGGGTGACCCGCTCCCTTCTTAATCAGGGGGGAGTTGGGGAGCCCTTGCAGAGCAGTGCCGAGGATTTTAACACGTTTTTCGCTGATAAAATCACTCAGATCTGGGCCGACCTCAACTCCAATTGGAAAACAGAGTCAACTGACAACGAGTCAGTCGAGGTGACTGGGGCACGTTCTTGTCCACCTGTCTGGGAAGAGTTTGATCTGGTGACACCTGATGAAGTGGACAAGGCCATTGGATCTGTGAGTTCCGCCACCTGTTTACTGGATCCGTGTCCCTCCTGGTTGGTCTCGACCAGCAGGGAGGTGACACGGAGCTGGGTCCAGGAGATTACCAACGCTTCCATGGGGAGGGGAGTTTTCCCAACACTCTATAAAGAGGCGCTCATGCGCCCCCTCCTGAAGAAGCCTTCCCTGGACCCAGCCGTACTTAATAACTATTGCCCAGTCTCCAACCTTCCCTTTATGGGGAAGGTTGTTGAGAAGGTGGTGGCGCTCCAGCTCCAACAGTCCTTGGAAGAAGCCGATTATCTAGGTCCCCAGCAGTCGGGTTTCAGGCCCGGTTACAGCACGGAAACTGCTTTGGTCGCATTGATGGATGATCTCTGGCCGGCCCGGGACAGGGGTTTATCCTCTGTCCTGGTGCTCCTTGACCTCTCAGCGTCTTTCGATACCATCGACCATGGTATCCTTCTGCACCGGCTGGAGGGGTTGGGAGTGGGAGGCACTGTTCTTCAGTGGTTCTCCTCCTACCTCTCCGGTCGGTCGCAGTCGGTGTTAGTGGGGGGTCAGAGGTCGACTCCGAGGTCTCTCCCTTGTGGGGTGCCTCAGGGGTCAGTCCTCTCCCCCCTGCTATTTAATATCTACATGAAACCACTGGGTGAGATCATCCAAGGGCATGGGGTGAGGTATCATCAGTACGCTGATGATACCCAGCTTTACATCTCCACCCCATGTCCAGTCAACGAAGTAGCGGAAGTGATGTGCTGGTGTCTGGAGGCTGTTGGGGCCTGGATGGGTGTCAACCCGGATAAGACGGAGTGGCTGTGGGTTTTGCCTCCCAAGGACAATTCCATCTGTCCGTCCATTACCCTGGGGGGGGATTATTGACCCCCTCGGAGAGGGTCCGCAAGTTGGGCGTCCTCCTTGATCCACAGCTCACTTTAGAGAACCATCTTTCAGCTGTGGTGAGGGGGGCGTTTGCCCAGGTTCGCCTGGTGCATCAGTTGCAGCCCTATCTGGACCGGGACTCATTGCTCACAGTCACTCATGCCCTCATCACCTCGAGGTTCGACTACTGTAATGCTCTCTACATGGGGCTACCTTTGAAAAGTGTTTGGAAACTTCAGATCGTGCAGAATGCAGCTGCGAGAGGAGTCATGGGCTTACCTAGGTATGCCCATGTTTCGCCATCACTCCGCAGTCTGCATTGGCTGCCGATCAATTTCCGGTCACAATTCAAAGTGTTGGTTATGACTTTTAAAGCCCTTCATGGCACTGGACCAGAATATCTCCGAGACCGCCTCCTGCCGCACAAATCCCAGCGACCGATTAGGTCCCACAGAGTGGGCCTTCTCCGGGTCCCGTCAACTAAACAATGTCGGTTGGCGGGCCCCAGGGGAAAAGCCTTCTCTGTGGTGGCCCCAACTCTCTGGAACCAACTCCCCCCAGAGATTAGAACTGCCCCTACTCTCCCTGCCTTCCGTAAACTCCTTAAAACCCACCTTTGCCGTCAGGCATGGGGAAACTAAAACACCTCCCCCGGGCATGTACAATTTATGCATGGTATTTGTGTGTGTGTGTGTGTTAGTATATTGGGATTCTTTTAGACTTTTTAAATATTTAAATTTATTTGGATTTGTTACGATCTGTTGTGTCTTGTTGTGAGCCGCCCCGAGTCTGCGGAGAGGGGCGGCATACAAATCTAAATAATAAATAAAAATAAATAAATAAATAAATAAAATAAACTGTATGGGTATGTACACACACACACACACTCACGCACAGCTCTTCTAAAATTATACATATTCAACCTCATTTACTGTGATGGGAAAAACATACCCAGAGCCCAGAAGGGGGGGGGGGGGGAATCAAAATCTTTCTACCGCGTACTTGAGCCCATCACTGCAACATATGCCATGGATCTCTTGTACACGTGAGTGTAATTAGGGAGAAATATGAAAAAGGTAAAAATGATGACTCTCCCCCTTGAAAGAAGAGGGTCATGATGGGAAACTTTCTGTAGGGTTAGCAACAGGGGGAAATTCTTTCATAAGTACACACAACAATATTGAATCTGTCACTTTCATTTTAAAATAGCAACTATCATCACAATATCATTTGGGAGCAAACAAAAAAAGCAGCTGGGCTTACTTCTTTAAAAAAATAATTCTTCTTTTTTTTTGCTAGGCTTGCTTCAAATGAAGCAATATTAGACTGTGAGGTGATGGGCCCTTAAACCTTTTGCTGAAGTGATCTGGTTACACGCTCTAAAATCTGCTTTAAAGGCTCTTGAAGCATTTAAGGTTTTTTTTAAAAAAAAATCTACTGTTTTCTGAATATAGCTGAAATCAGCACAAAAAAAGGAGGAAAAGACACCTTCTTTCTTAGCCTAAGGAAAAGGTAATATTTCTCTCCCCCATATAAAATCTTACACTGATACTCAAAAAACACAGCATGATCATCTGTTGATCTTCTTTGTGATTTTACTTTTCTAAACTCACAGGGAGATGGATCGTCTAGTACACTCTTATCTGCTCAAAAGATCTCTTTTTTCCATTCCCTCTTTCTTTCCTGAAGAACACAACTATTGCTGCAGTGGCCAGGCTTATCTATCACGTTAAGTCATGGCTTTCTTAATGGGCTGATAACAGGATATGTGGAGGCCAAAAATAGGACATACAGTGGCAGTGATAGGTGGAGGCATCGATAGGCAGTGCTGGCACTGATGGGCGGCGGTGATCAGCCTGGAACAGCTGATTGGTGGTATTTTGGGGAGACAAAACTGCCAATCAGCTGCTTGCGCTAAATCAGCCTGAAGCTGACCAGGCTGTTTGCTGCAAGGAGACAAATTGCTGGGAGACAGAGGCAAATCCCCTCCCTTATTTTCCTTCCCAAAGCTAGGTGCATCTTATAGTCCAGATAGTCTTAGAGTCTGAAAAATTTGGTAATTCTTTCGCACCACCCAAATACATACAAAACAATATATCTTTGGAGAGAGTATGTCCAAATGTATTTAAGTGATATTATCTATAAAGCTCCAGCATATATTATGGTTAGTTTGATTTTAAAATATAAATGTATTGTGGGGTGCGTCATTAAAAAAAAGTGCATAGGATTATGCATTAAAAAGAAAAAGTTGCTGTGCTTACTAGGGGAATCAACATATAAATATAAACAAAATGTATAAGCAGAGTTAAAATTGAAACCCCATAAACCAATTTAGTATGCTTTATTAATTTATTCATAATTTAAACATATGTTTATATGTTTTATTAATTACAGAGAAAATTACTGTGTTTGGAAATGTTCAAAAAGAGATGCAACAAACAAGTAAACAAGTTTTTAGAAGAAAATGACAAATGCTTTGAATATTTAATGTAATTTATATGAGAAATTATCTGTGGGGCCTGACATTTGGTTATATCCTATATAATAATAATAATAATAATAATAATAATAATAATAATAATAATAATAACAACAACAACAACAACAACAACAACAAACAACAACAACTACTACTATTATTATTATTATTATTATTATTATTAATTAGATTTGTATGCCGCCCCTCTCCGAAGACTCTGAAACTAGCATATGCAAATAAAGAAACATTTTCTTGCATTATTTTAAAAAAAAGATTCAAACAAGATTAGATGTAATTTATTTATTTTATTTATTTATATAGCAGTAGCACTTAGCACTAGCATTTAGACTTACCACTGTACAGTGCTTTACAGTACACTCTAAGATATTTACAGAGTCGGCATATTGCCCTGAACAATCTGGGTCCTCATTTTGTCAACCTTGGAAAGATGGAAGGCTGAGTCAACCTTGAGCCTGGTGAGATTTGAACTGGCAAATTGCAAGCAGCCTGCTGTGAGCAGAAATAGCTTTCAATACTGCTTCCTAACCACTACACCACCGCAGGCCTATATCCCACCCTTATTATTTTTATAAACAAGTCAGGGAAACAATGTAATATTCCTTCCTGCTCCTATTTTCCCCGCAACAACAACAAACCTGAGAGGTAAATTTGGCTGAGATGTCCTAAAGTCATCCAGTCTGCTTTCATACCTAAGGTGGAATTAGAACTTACAGTCTCCCAGAGATGTCAAAATGCCAGATGCATCATGTGCAGGTCACACCAACCCTGGCTCTGCAAAGGCCAAAAATGTCATGATTTTATTTATTAAATTTTATTTATTTATTAAATTTGTATGCCGCCCCTCTCCGCGTGGATTAAACTCGGGAAATAGAAATGACAAATGAAATTCTAAATAGAAAAGATTCCACTCCAGTTCTCTCACATAAGGTTCGATTTATTAGCAGAGCCATGTTGGTTACGTTTTGGCCATTCCGATACTAACTTCTCTCCAGTGCTCCACCCAGACTAAGGTTCATCTCACATCCCCACACCAAGTACATCAGGAAGATAAATTTATCTTAGCATCTACTGTTGTCCTACTATCGCAGCACCATTGAGAGTGTCTTGACATACGGCATACTAGCTTGGTATGGGAGCATCTCTGTAGCGAACAAAAAAGCTCTACAGAGAATTATTAAAACTGCCCAGAACATCATTGGGCTCCAGCTACCCGCCCTGGATGACATCTTCACATCTCGCTGTTCTAGGAAGGTGCATACCATTCTCAAAGACTCTTCTCATCCTGCTTACAATCTTTTTGAACTGTTGCCTTCTGGCAGAAGATACAGAACAACTAGAACTCAGACCACACGTTTCCTGAATAGTTTTTATCCCAGAGCTATACTCGCACTTAACAATGAACTAAAGTGAACTGTTGGACAATATTACTCGGTTTGTCATGTAGATGGTTGAATGGTTTAGGGTGGGGAATTTGTAGTGGGTGGGACATTTTATTCTATTTCTTTTTTATTCTATTTTTTATTCTATTTTTAAATTTACCTATTCTAATTTTATGTATGGTGGGATTGGTCTCTGGGTGTCACACGAATTTTGTTGCCAATGACAATTTGTTGTTTTGACAATGACAATACATTTATTATTATTATTATTATTATTATTATTATTATTATTATTATTATTATTATTATTATTATTATTATTATATGACCTTAAACTGCTCTTGCTCCTGGAATGCACACAGATGCCACTGGGGACAGTTTTCAGAGGATTTGCACTAAGGGCTCCAGAAAATGTGGCTGCTGTAACATTTTAAAGAGGGATGCTTTGGAATGCAGAAAACAACTTTTCTGAGCACTATGCACAGTCCGCATAGTTAATCCTATCAGTTTATGCACTGGGTAAGCCGAGCAAAAAGATCCATTTTTATAGGTTGCTCAAGGAACATTACATTGATTACTAATATAGCACAGTAGGATGGCAGTTTACTGCCAATACGAATTGCTTGTATCTGATGTGTGTTACTCATGATTTATCCAGGATTTTGTTGCTATACTTCCCTCTCCATTAGCAGTCTTCTTGTATGAACTGTGAGAGGTGATTCTGGTTTTGGTGCTGAGGATTCCTAGAAATATGGTGTTAGAGAATTTCAATATCTATGTTGGAATTACCAAGTTTGAAGCAATTACAGATTTTATAGAAATGCATTTCCCAACTTGTTATTGATCCACCATCCACATATTCTGGATTTGCCTATTTTTCTACTGAACAAGAGGATGGGGTTTAAAACTGGAGTATTTTACTTCTAGTCCCTGGTCATGGTCATATCAATTCATATTGGAATTAGGTTGCTAATACAGTGATACATCTACCTAAAAGCGCCTCTACTTACAAACTTTTCTGGATAAGAACCCGGCGTTCAAGATTTTTTTGCCTCTTCTCAAAAACCATTTTCCTCTTACAAACTCAAGCCTCCAAAATTGTAACTGGAAAAGGCATGGAGAAGCCTCCGTGGGGCCTCTCTAGGAATCTCCTTGGAGGGAACAGGGCCAGAAAAGGAAAGGAGAAGCCTCTGTGGGGCCTCTCTAGGAATCTCCTGGGAGAAAACAGGGCCTCCACCCTCCCTATGGTTTCCTCAGTCACACACATTATTTGCTTTTACATTGATTCCTGTGGGAAAAATTGCTTCTTCTTACAAACTTTTCTATTTAAGAACCTGGTTATGGAACCAATTAAGTTTGTAAGTAGAGGTACCATTGTACTTATTTCTCTAGTTAGGACAAGTGTGTCAAACTTGCATCATCCTGGCAGTGTCATGTATTGGGACTTCCTCCCTTCACTAAACTGGGTGGGGGCAGGGCTAGCATATGATGCATCTGGCCCTTGGGATGTGTTGTGGCCCACCAGCGGCCTGTGCAGCTGGCAGATGATTTAGACAGCGAGGAGGCTGGTGTGGCAATTTGTGGCAGGGATTCAGCCAGGACCTTTAGAACCTCCAGAGGCTGCAATGAGTGCAGAGAAGAAGAGGAGGAGCCTGTCCTCAATGCGCATGTAGAGCTGTCAAAAGGCAGGAATGGCTCTTGAGGAGAAGGACTACTTGGGAGTAAGGCTTGGGGATAATTGGTCACTCCCATAGTTTATTTATATGAGGAAAAGGACTAACCAGTTTGCAGGAAACAATTTTGTTCATTCCTCATCTTGTCTGTGACTGCAAAACTCCTGTTCGCCTCTTGTTTGAAAGACATCAACTTTCCTGAAAATTGTTCCTGGCATTCTGGCAACCATAGTAAGATTGTTTGCTGTTATTAGACAGACTCTTCATTGGATTTTTAGTTCTTTTTTCTTGGACTATTGCTGGCTGTTAAGAAGGTTAATTAAAAGCTGTTGCTCTGAAAAGACTGTTTTATCATTTCATTGACTTTAGAATGACTGCTAAGACCGATAATTAGTAGTTTGTTAATATTAAAACAAGTTTTGTTCGGATGCTGCTTGTGCTGCATTCCTTGGTCTAGCGGCTGGGTCAGAACAGGCCATGAGTTTGACACCCCTGATCTAGACCAATAAGGTTAAATAGTCTCAGTAGATTAGAGAGATCTTTGAAAGAATTTTACATCTAATATCATATGTTCTCAAGTCAAAGCCTTGACTATTACATAACATTTGATGATGTCTCATACAATTGATGCAATCACTAAGAGTGCATCTTTGGCTACACAGTTGTAATTAAGCTCTTTGGTATACAGTATTCTTAAAATAAATTAGCTAGGCAATGACTAAAACCTTTGGAGGAAAACACACCTGAAATATGATGGACCCTTAGTTAAAAAAACATCTACCTACCTACCTACCTACCTACCTACCTATCTATCTATCTATCTATCTATCTATTCATTTATTTTTTAAAAAAATATTTTTTATTGAAATATATACAGTGTTCCCTCGATTTTTGCGGGGGATGTGTTCCGAGACCGCCCGTGAAAGTCGAATTTCCGCAAAGTAGAGATGCGGAAGTAAATACACTATTTTTGGCTATGAACAGTATCCCAAGCCTTCCCGTAACACTTTAAACCCCTAAATTACAATTTCCCATTCCCTTAGCAATCATTTAGATTATTACTCACCATGTTTATTTATTAAAATTTATTTTAAAAAAATATTTATTAAAGGTGGATGAGAATTTGGCGGTGACATATGATGTCATTGGGTGGGAAAAACCGTGGTATAGGGGAAAAAACGCAAAGTATTTTTTAATTAATATTTTTGAAAAACCGTGGTATAGACTTTTCGCGAAGTTCGAACCTGCGAAAATCGAGGGAACACTGTACTTTAAAAACATACCTTACCCTTAGCTAAAAATTAATTACCGTACTAAAAATGATAATTATCTGCAATAATGATGAAAATAAAAGAATACTTTTCTTCTCCACCATTGTATCATCTCTCTTGTACAGATTTTCTGAGTGGTTTGAAGATCTATCTCATTACATAGAATTACTATGTAGCTAGCTATGACATATGGCTAACACCTGGAATATAAAATCAGTGAAGCTTGTCATAACTTAGATTGCAGCCTTAAAAATAGGCAGGATATTGTCGGATCTGATTCTGTTGGATGATTTTTAAAGTCTGAAGATACAGTCATGGTGTTTACAGTGTGTACTTTGAACAGTATGTCCCAGGACTTACAGCCCCAGACCCACCTAGACTTAAGAGACTCTTCCTCCTAGTTCTCAATAAAGCTTGTGTTTAAAAAGAGCAATGAAAGACAGTTGTGTGAATTGGACTTGGCAGTTTATTCAGGAACAGCCAATTGAAGGAGGCTACGTCTTGTTGAGGCCATTTATGCTTTGGTGGGATCAAAAGTAGTTAGAATTTAGAGTGCAACCCTGGATTCTTATCCTATGATTCCTATCTACCCAGACTTTTCTTGGGATTTGATTCAGTTTGTTTTCAGATTCTCAGTCTCTTAATTGAGCCGGGGTGGCGCAGCAGGTAGAGTGCAGTACTGCAGGCCACTGAAGCTGACTGTAGATCTAAAGGTCAGCAGTTCCAGTCTCATCACCGGCTCAAGGTTGACTCAGCCTTCCATCCTTCTGAGGTGGGTAAAATGAGGACCCGGATAGTGGGGGCAATAGCCTAGCTCTGTTAAAAAGTGCTATTGCTAATCTGTTGTAAGCCGCCCTGAGTCTAAGGAGAAGGGCGGCATAAAAATCAAATAAATAAATAAATAAAATAAATAATATTCTTGAAATAGTTTCTGTAGTGCATCTGATTATATGTACACAAAAGTTTTCCTGAATTTACAACTTTGAGGTAAGCCTTATCTGTTCTGTCTGGGTTCCCCCAGACCTCAACACCAACTGGAAAAAACAGCCAGACACTCTGGTAAAAGCAAAAGTACTTTATAGCTGGAAAAAATAAACACAGAGGAAAACCTGTTCTTCCCAACAGACAGGCTATAATACTTTACAGCAGAGTCCTGATGTCCAGACAAACCAGCAAGCTTCTTGCTGGCACACCCACCCCAAGGTTTCAGTAGTCAAAGGCACAAACCAGGATTCCAAGACGCCAAAGTTCACAGCCAGGTCCCAAGACTCTCAAAGATAAAACTCCACAAGCCAGGAAGGGTGGGTCTGCCTTTTAGCCTTTCCAAAGAGCACCACACCCAAACCCAGCTGTTGCCTCTTTAATGCTGAAAGTACCTAGCCAATTGGTCCCTTCGCTGTGTAGCTCTTCTCTGTCGCAGATCAATTATGGCTTGTGCATTTTCCTCTAAGGAATCCAGGCTGCTTGCTGGGGAGAGCTCCCTCTGGGGGGACTCTGGCTGTCCTCCCTCTTCTTCAGCCTGGGATTCCTCCTCCTTGTCTGCCTGCACCTCCTGTTCCTCATCCTCTCCCTCTGAGCTGGAAACCGACAGAAGATCAGCCGTTCCCTGAGGGGCCTCAGACGGAACCACAAAACTTATCATTGCAACCCAAAACAAGGTAAAGCCTGCTTCTCTTCAAGCCAGGACAATGTCTCATACTTAATCAGAAGACTGGCCCTCTTAGTTCAAAGACATCTTCACTGCTTACTATAGATTTTCCAATCCCACTGAGCCCCCTCCCCCCAACGCTACATGGAGATGGTTTGGGTTGAATTTAAATTGGAACTTGTTTTTTTACTGCACATGGGTTGGGTATTTTGTAAAAAAAGAAATCTTTGGCAAAATAAGAAAAATAGAATAAATGTCATCTGCCAATATATAGCAAATGAATGTCCATTTTGCATCTCTGATTGTCCTCCGTGGAAATGTAGACTATTAATAAGATAACTGCAGGTTTTGGAATATGCGTGATAAAAATATATAGTTACTTTCAATGCATTACCCAAACTGTATATCTACTGACTGATGCAAAAACATCAATAAGTAATATTTGTATTTGTATTTATTAGATTTGTATGCCGCCCCTCTCCGAAGACTCGGGGCGGCTAACAACAATATAAAAAGACAATGTAAACAAATCTAATATTAAAAATAATCTAAAAAACCCCAATTTAAATAACCACTCATACATACAAGCATACCATGTATAAATTCTATAAGCCTAGGGGGAAGGGAAATTTCAATTCCCCCATGCCTGACGACAGAGGTGGGTTTTAAGGAGCTTGTGAAAGGCAAGGAGGGTGGGGGCAACTCTGATATCTGGGGGGATATTTGTCAGTTTGTCTTCCACTTTTCAATAACACCAATCACCACAAATTTATATTAGGATAGAACATATTTAGAATGGCAAGGCATAAGGTCAAAGAGTTGGTTTCATTGTCTTTGGTTGTATTCACTGTGGTTCAGGACAGGTCATGGCAGCACATATAAACATTTCATTACTAGCACCAACATGTGCCTAACACAACCAATTCCAGTCACAGGTCAAGGTATTGTACAGTATTGTACTAGTCAAAAAATTCAGCTGCTGATCCGACTGAGGCACTGTCATCCTTGTATAAATCAACTTTAAATTGACTTTGGCTCAAACAAGCCACGGAAAGTGCTACAGGCTTATTCTCTATATTTTCCAATTCTCTATCATTAAATAAGGAACAATGCACCTCTTTGCTTTAACCTCAGAGGGAAGATTATTGAAATAAATCAAAACCCATGAAACCATCTGAAGAACAATAAGATAAATAATACTGCTTTGATGTATGCTTGGCTATTCCATTCTGTTTCAACTTGGTTGCGATGAAAAGCAATTGGTGTAACATTTGCAAAATGACTCATGACTGTAGGCTATCGCTGGCATTCCATGCCCAGCTGTCAGGGACATGAACCAGAATAAAGGGGGAAAAAACCCTCATTTCTTTGAAAAGCTTTCTGCACCTATGGAAAAAGCTGAGTAGCAGCCTCAAATAAAATAGGCAGGCCATTTCATCATTTACATTCCTGAGAAACACTTGACATCTCCTTACTGCAGGCCCCTAAAGAGTTTCACCAATTGTATGAGAATGCAGAAATGCTAAGAAAAAAAAAAAAAACCCACACACCCTGCAAAATGATATTATGTGATCTCAAAATGTTTTTTTTTTAATTTCTCCTGCAGTAATGTAATCTGTGATGAATACAGAATTTAAAAAGCAAACTGAACCAAAGCTGCCTGGGTTACTGCTGCCTATGGATGTTGTTCCTATAAGTAGAATAGTTTTTAGTACCAACTCTGGAACCTACTTTTAAAAAACCCTTCTTCTTCCTCTTTGTTCATGGTGTTTATATTGCTATGTCACTAGCATGAAAGCTGAAGCTGAACTGCCTGTCTTGGTTTCAGAGCAGTTTTGGCCTCTGAATGTCAGTCTTCTCCCCAACTTGTGATTGTTGATAATTGTGAATTGATAATTGCGCATGAATTATTCACACACAGATCCCATTCTCACATGATTTCCAGAGACTCCAGTGGTCAAGCAAGAACACAATCTTCTTCCACAATTTTTTCAGGGTCCCTAGGCCATTGAGAGCATACCCTATCCTCACATGGCCTCCACAGCTTCTGAAAAGCATCCAAAAGCATGCCCCATTCTCATATGATTTTTGGAGCCCTGGAAGATGCTTAAGAGCATGGCCTTCTCTGAGAACTTTTGGAGAGTCAGGAAGTTGCACACAAGAGCACACCCCTTTCTGCATGTCAATCAAAGCCTCTGGAAATCATGTGAGAACAGACATGCTTTTGAGAATAATTGTTGTCAGGTTTTGATGAACACAGGCATGTCACCCGAAAGGTTATGGCGTGTCATCTTTGACATGCATGTCATATGTTCATCCTCACTGTTTTAGAAACAGCTTCTGCAGCCTCCGAAAAGTATGTGAAAGCATAACTCATTCTTACATGATTTCCAGAAGCTCCAGAGTTCAAGTAAGAGCACAATCCTCTCCTGGCTCTTGGAAGGCCATAAAAACATCACTTTTCCAGCAGGCCTGGAGCCAGTGAATGGCTCCATCTTATCTCAGCCAAATGGATGAATGTTTACAGCTGTGCTATTGTTTTTAATTGTTGTTCTTATATTGTTGAATGGATGTATACTTGTGAATTAAGGGTTTTATAATTGCTTTTTAATAGTTTTATACTGCTGTTTTTATTGTTTATATTGCTGTTAGCCACTCAGAGTCCATATGGAGTTGGGTGACATACAAGTCACAGTGATTTGAGTGACACACCATTATTATTATTATTATTATTATTATTATTATTATTATTATTATTATTATTATTATTATAACAACAAACAACAACAACAACAGTAATAATAATAATAATAATAATAATAATAATAATAATAATAATGACGATGATAGATAAATAAATTTTCTCACACAATTTCTGGAGGGTCCCAAGGCCACATGAGAGCCCACCTCATGTGGCTTTCACAATCTCTGAAAATCATCTGAAAATATAACCAATTCTCACATGATTTTTGAAGCCCTGGAGGCTGCATAAGACCATGGCCTCTCAGATAACATCTGGAGCATCACACAAGCATAGCCCATTCTGTGTGTCCCCCACAGCATTAAAAAATCATGTGAGGACAAGGTATGCTTTTGAGAATAATTGTTGTTGGGTGGTTGATAAATGCTGGTGTGTCACTCAAAAGATCATAGTGTGTCACCTTTGATACATATGTCATAGGTATGTCCTCATTGCTTTAGAGGCAAAACTTACACGACATGAGTAGCATGAATCAAATTTAGGTCCTATTCAAGAACAGCGAAACAGGAAGAGTTCTAGTAATGGTTTTGAAGGTCACTCTGAGGAAAATGCATTTAAAGTGAAAATGGATGTAACTAGGCACCTCGGTGTGGCAAGCAAAGAGCTAACAGCGTGTCAGGGTCAACTTGGCATTGCATTATGTTACTGCTCAGGCAATGTCCAAATAAGCATCATTTGTTAAGGATTCAATCTCCAGAGCTACCTCCGCAGTAGAGGGAATTTTTCAACCTCTCAGGCATTATGAATGCTCTTAGCCCAGGTTACAGACAGAGAAATGACTGGGAGTACCACACTGCAGAGAGAATGCAAATTATCCCTCCTAGCCTTTTATTTATTTATTAGATTTTTATCCCACCTTTATTGTTTTTTATAAATAATTCAAGGCGATGAACATACATAATACTCTTTCCCACTCCTATTTTCCCAAAAAAACACAACCTTGTGAGTTGGATTGAGAGAGAATTCCATCTTTCATTATGCTGTTAGCTTTCAAACAAAGAAGAGGCAAGGAAGAAATCTAGCAAGGATTCAAGCCAAACTTTCTTGAACTTTTTTGTGAGTGCAGACTTTCACACTTTTGTCTTTCTCTTTCTCTCTCTGTCCCTTTTTAATTCCCAGCTACTATTTTACCAGATGGGAGGACTCACAATCCTGTCAGAATTGAAATGGTTCTGAACAAAAAACCTTTTACTAGTTTCTCTAATCAACACTTCAGAATCAGTTTGAGAAAGAAGGCAGGAATGGACACATCTGAAGATCAATACCAAAAAGATCTTTCTTTCAAGCTTGCCAGGAGCAGCAAGGATTTACCAGAGTGTTATTGTCAAAGAAATTGTTCCTTTTCTCCTTTGGAGAGTTGAAGAGGCCCAAGAGCAAGGGCTCTGTAGTGAGTGACTGGTAGTAGGAAGTTGGGCATAATATTTCTCTCCAGGGGAATGGCAAATTCATTAGGGATTTCTCAAATATTAGACAGGCACAGCAGCACCACTACTGAAAAGTCCAGAGGGAGACATTTCCACCTGTTGCTCTCCCTCAGGAAGCATAAGAGGAAGCTGAAGAGATGATAATATAATGAAGGGCCAGACAGGGACAGGCCCCTTCTGGGACACTTTGTCATCAAAGAAGCCCAAGAGCATCACACTCCACACTGGAGGGTACTTGAGCTTTTTTCCTTTGAAGTAATTTCTAATCCATTTTTCGTTTGAAGAGGAATGAAAAATGGGAGGGGGAAATGAGAATCATATAACGATGAAATGGCTGTCCTATGAATGTAGTAGGTAGATAGACAGGGGGAGAGAGAGTGATAGAGAGGATGGATGGAGAGAGAGAGAGAAAGATGATAGATAGAGATGACAGAGAGATGCAGTGATGGGCTCCTTCGGTAAGGTAAGCAGACATCCCACTTTCCACGGGACAGTCACGTTTTTCAATCATTTGTCCTGCATCCCGCAACATTTTCAAAATGTCCCAACTTTGGAATGAAGAGGGGAATGGCCAGTGGTGGGGGGAGAGCAGGAGGGGAGGTATTCATGGGCCACCATAGCAGCCAGCACCGCAAGGAGCCGAGAAACTCTTAATCGCCCCCACCCCTTTGGTGGTGGGGAGGAGGCAGCTGTGAAATTCTCTTGCTGTTTTCTGTAGATTTGAGTGCATTAAAAAGTTTTCCTTGGCTTTTTGTGTTGTGTCCTGGCTATTCCTATATAATAATTCCCGGCCCTTACCTCTCCAATGGTTTCCTTTCGCCAATTGCGAGAATGGTGAGTGACTTTTTAAATATATAAACAGTTTCCTTCCCTGGTTTTTCTGGTATGATCCTGAGTTCCCCTGCCTCCTTCCCCAAACCCCCAATGGCTCCTGCGTGTTCTGCCCATTCCTTCCCACTTCGGCCATGGCATGGACAGAAACTTTCCAAAACTTTTGTGTGTTCCAACAGGCTGGGGGAGGGGAGGCAGGTATAAGGGAGGAGATAGCTTTATTTATACTTTGCCATATGTATTCCTTTACTTTCAGTTTGACGGGTTTGTGTGTGTGTGTGTGTGTGTGTGTATTCAGCCTGTCAACTTAAAAAAAAGAAAAGAAAGGCGGTTTGCTGCACTCGTCTCACTCTTATTTCTCAGCTCCAGAGCCCGTGCTCACTCAAAGTTCCTCAGGGCAAGTTTTCCTCTTCCTCCCAGCCCTTATGTCAGTCCATCTGGGCAGCTTCTGAGCCCCTTCTCCTTCCCCTGTCCGCTTCTTCCTCAGCCCTCCCCCCCAACTCGGCCATGGCATGCAGCTTGACCTTCAAAAGTGAGAGAGAGGGAAGGAGGGAGAAACAGAGAAAGAGAAAATGAGGAAGGAAAAGAAAGAGAGAGAGAGAGAAAAGGAGAGGAAGGAAGAGATGGAAAGAAAGAGCAAGGGGGAGGGAAGGAGGGAGAGAGAGAAAGAAAGAGAAAGAGAGTAGGAGGAAGGAAGAGAGAAAGAGAGAGAAAAAGGAGAGGAAGGAAGAGAGAGAGAAAGAAAGAAAGAAGGAAAGAAGAGAGGAATAGAGAGAAAGGGGGAAGAGAGAAAGAGAGGGAGAGGGTGGGAAGGAGGGAGTGAAAGAAAGAGGGAGGAAGAAAGAGAGAAAAAAAGAGAGGAAGGAAGGAAGAGAAAGAAAGAAACAGGGACAGAGAGAGAAAGGAAGGAAGGAAGGAAGAGAGAGAAAGAAAGAGGGAGGGAGAGAGAAAGAGAGCAAAATAGAGTGAAAGGGAGGGAGGAAGAGAAATAGAGAGAAAAAGAAAGAGAAATATTTTTTGCTCCATATAGACCAAATTTTTAATCAAGAACCTAACACATACACACACACACACACACACAATGGTGTCCCACTGTCCCTCTTTGCCAATGTAAAAATCTGGTCACTTTATCCTACAGGTAGGGTCAGGTATGCAGAAGCGGTAGAAAAAAATTGAACTATTTTCTCTTTTTCCCTTCTGGGCTCTGGGTATGTTTTCCCCATCACGGTAAATGAGGTTGAATATGTATAATTTTAGAAGAGCTGTGTGTGCGTGTACATACACATACAGTTTATATAGTAGATAATGTATATATATGTACACATAAGGCATATATACATATATAGAATTAAATAGTATATTTTGGATGTTCAGTAATAGTAAATAGATAGGAAAATTGTATCTCTTTGAGGCAAGGAGAGGCCAGGTACCCTAACCCGAACCCAAACCCTTGACGTGAGTGATGTCAAGTTAGCCACCTTCAAGCCAGTCACATTTAAATCACCCCCCAAGCACATGATCATCAAGCCACTCCCACCTAGTCACATGGCTGACAAGACACACCCACAAAATAAGCCACTCCCACAGCATGGTAGTAAATTGTTTTGCAGCCCTTCACTGGAGAGATGATATAGAAAGATGAGAGGGAGGGGGGGGGGGGAGAAGATATAAATGCAAGTCAGTTTCTTTGCCCAACCGGGTACCATGCAGAATATCATGGGGAATTCTTGCTTTTGATGTTTGCTGCAGTTCTATCCCACCTTTTCTCCAGTAGCAACACTGACTTAATAGAGTATGCTGAGTGGAAGTTTCTGCTGCTGCATGCCAGGTTTGCAAACATGGGGAAAAAAATCACCATCACTTAATCCTAGTTAATGATTTGACCAAATTGTGCAAAACTATGAAAATTACTTCTCTTAGTTTCTCTCTTGCATAAATCAAAGAGATTTATGGGTTCTTAAGTCAAATCAAAGAAAGCTATACTGTGCTTATTTCATTTCATCTTATATTTATGTAATATTATACTCCCCTGGTGCAGAGTTTTAAGAGCAATCTTCTGCCCTGCAGAAACAATTTAGAGAGTGGGATCTTTCTTCAAAACTATGCAATATTGAAAACCTGTATTTTGTGCAATAAGATTAGGTTTACTGCTATCAAAATCTTCACTGACATCTGAAATACAATACTGTGTGCAATATATTTACAAAGATTTAATCCAGGCAGCTGCCATTTAGTTTAAAACTGTCAGGTTGCAGACCCACAACAGTGTTTCCTTTAGTAATTTTTAATAAAACTGGGGCACATACGGTTGACATTTTATTGTTTTCTCGATCCCCAGAGTCACACAAAGAAAAAAATGCTATACTGATTCAAAATTCTATGTGGCTTTGTTAGCCAAATTTAGCATGCTATGGAGACACCAGTTTCATCTGCCTCTGTCCCCAAAATCCTAAGAAGACCACCACAATTGCTTTTATTCCATGACCTCATTTTCCAGCTCCGTCTAGAAAAGCTAAACCAAAGTCCAACAGGTGCTCCAATGGAGATGGATGGACCTTGTAGGTGCCATGACTGTATTTGTCCTTACAGATAGTCCTCATCTTGCAACCATAATTAGGACCAGATTTTCCATTGCTAAAAAGGGCAGTTATTAAGTAAGTCATACCCAAACCAGACAGAGTTGCAGATAACAGACTCAATGATTCTTCTGTAGAACTGTATCAGCAACTCTTCAAACTACCCAAAGAGCTGCTGATCCAGTCCTACAGAGGAATCACTGAGTTTGCCATCTGCACCTCTATAACTGTCTGGTTTGGTTCTGCAACCCAACAAGACAGACACAGACATCAGAGGATAATCAGAACTGCAGACAAAAAATGCTGCCAACCTGCCTTCCGTTGAGGACCTGTACGAGTCAAAAAAAGAGCTGTGAAAATATTTACTGACTCCTTGTATCCTGGACACAAATTGTTTCGACTCCTGCCCTCAAAACGCTGCTACAGAGCACTGCACACCAAGACAACTAGACACAAGAACAGTTTTTCCCCAAATGCCATCACTCCGCTAAATAAATAATTCCCTCAACACTGTCAAACTATTTACTAGGTCTGTACTACTATTATTACTAGGTTTTTTTCTTCATCATTCCTATCATCCATTTCCTCCCACTTATGACTGTTTGACCGTAATTTGTTGCTTGTATCCTTAAGATTTTTATAAATATTGCTTATTTGTACTCTATGACAATCATTAAGTGTTGCATTTCATGATTCTTGACACATGTATATTTTCTTTTATGTACACTGAGAGCATATGCACCAAAGATAAATTCCTTGTGTGTCCAATCACACTTGGCCAGTAAAGAATTCTATTCCATTCTATTCTATTTTATGACCTTTTCACAATTGTTGTTAAATCACTGCAATTGTTAATGAGAACCCAGATTGTTGGTGAATGCTGTAAATCACTTAGAAAGGGTTGTAAAGCACTGTGAAGTACTATTGCTATTGCTAAGTGAATCACATGGTTGTTAAATGAATCTGGCTTCCCCAGATTCTAACTTCTCATGGTCATAAATAGCAATCACACGACCACGGGATGCTGCTAACTATTGTAAATCCGTGCTAGTTAGCAAGTGTCCTAATTTTGATCATATGACTGTCAGGAGGGCCACGCTGAATTGTCCTATTCTGCTGTGGGGAACACTATGAGTAAGTGTTAGGATTGGTTGTAAGCCATTTTTATCAATGCCATTGTAACTTTAAAGAGTTGCTAAATGAATACAGTGATCCCCCGGGTATCGCGATCCCGATCATTGCGAACGGGCTAAATCGCGATTTTTCAACCTGGAAGTCAAAACACCATCTGCGCATGCGTGCCCTTTTTTTATGGCCACGCATGCGTAGATGGCGCCGGGAAGATCAGCTGCTGGCGGCTTCCCTGGGTCTTCCCCCTCTTGCTGGCGGGAGGGCGAGCGGCGGGCATCAGCGAGGAGTTTCCCCACTGCCCACGCAAACTCCTCGCTGCCGCTCGCCCGCCCTTCGCCCGCCCACGCCGTTCACTCGCGCCGCTTCCCAACTGAGTCCTGAAGCGAATTGGCTTCAGGACTCAGCTGGGAAGCGGCGCGAGCGAGCGGCGCGAGCGAACGGCTTGTCCGCCGCCTGCCTGCCCGCGCGCCCGCCGCTCGCCCGCCCTTCACCCGCCCACGCCGTTCGCTCCCCCTCTTGCTGGCGGGAGGGCGAGAAGCCCCCCCCAGCACCCGCTCGCCCGCCCTTCGCCTGGCCACCCGCCGTTCGCTTGCTGCTCGCCCGGCCACCCGGGTTCGGGGGGGTGCTGGCAAGCCCCCCATGCCGGCGGCGACATTTTAAAACAGCCGCGCGGCTTCCCAATCAGTCCCGAAGACAAACGCGGAAGTTCGCCTTTGACGTTTGTCTTCGGGACTCAGTTGGCAAGCCGCGCGGCTGTTTTAAAACGTCGCCGCCGGCATGGGGGGCTTCCTAGCAGCCCCCCAAACCCGGGTTGGGGTCCGGGGGGTGCTGGCAAGCCCCCCATGCCGGCGGCGACATTTTAAAACAGCCGCGCGGCTTCCCAACTGAGTCCCGAAGACAAACGTCAAAGGCGAACTTCCGCGTTTGTCTTTGGGACTCAGGCGCGAGCGAGCGAACGGCTTCTCCGCCGCCTGCCTGCCCGTGCGCCCGCGGCTCGCCCGCCCTTCGCCCGCCCTTCGCCCGCCCACGTCGTTCGCTCGCGCCGTTTCCCAGCTGAGTCCTGAAGCGAATTGGCTTCAGGACTCAGCTGGGAAGCGGCGCGAGCGAGCGGCGTGGGCGGGCGAAGGGCGGGCAAGCGGCAGCGAGGAGTTTGCGTGGGCAGTGGGGAAACCACAGCGCCGCTTCCCAGCTGAGTCCCCTTCCCAGGAACCCCAATCTTCGGCTCCTTGCTAGTGCTGCGGAAGTAAAAACACCATCTGCGCATGCGCAGATGGTGTTTTTACTTCCGCAGCGCTACTTCGTGAAAACCCGATCATTGCTAGGGGTCCTGGAACGGAACCCTCGCAATGATCGGGGGATCACTGTATTTGTAAATCAAAGACTAGTTTAACAAGCAGGATAATGTAGCACTAATTAAGTGGAGGCCTTCCTCACCTCTGTGGATATTGTTGTATCCGAAATGGCTACCTTGTAACTCTGTAAATAGTTTGTTCCTCTTTCCAGCGCTGTCTGAGCCCAAGCAGGAAGTCGCTCCTGATTGGCTCAGACGCGGCCGGCTCTAGCTTTGGCGGGAACCGCAAATGTATAAAAGGAGCGGTTTCTCCAGGCAGAGTCAGTCGGTACTCGCTGAATTGTCACTTTGCTTTGCTGAGCTGTCACTTGTTCTCTGAGCTGAATAAAAGTACCGATTGCTCAAAACCCTGCCTCTGGGTCTACTTCACTGGCGACGAACGGACGGAAGAACATCGCGTGCAAAAATGAACAAAGTCCAGATCGGCCAGGCTCCGGAACTCTTCAATCCCGAGAAAACGACCTGGGACGAATACATGACCACCTTCGAGATCTTCCTCGAGGCGGCGGGAATACAGGACGCCGAAGCCGATCGCAGACGGGCTATTTTCCTTAATTACTGCGGCGCAGAAATCCGTGGACTGGCCCAAACGCTCACCGAACCGGAGCAAGCAAGAACCGTAGCGTGGGACGTCCTACAGGAAAAGCTAGCGAGCCACTTCAAGCCGACAAAACCGGCCATGGTTTTTCGGCATCAATTTTCCATGATGGCTCAGAAGGAAACCGAGTCGATCAACCAGTTTACAACGCGGCTTCGAACGGTACTTTGGTCTACTTCAGATATTCTAGAGAGTAGGGGCAGCAGCAAAAAAGGCAATCTTCCTGGACCATGTCAGTTGAAATTATTTAAGTGATGGGGTCATTAACATACTTTCCCTCTGGGAAAGGTGGGATGGGCTAATATGATGGGGGCAAGACAATTTCTCAGATAACTTGGCCCCATGCAATGTAGGACTTTAACCGCCTTGAATTGGATCTAAGCAAACCAGTGCCCAATGCAGTTAATGCATTAGGGTGTTACATGTACCATCCTTGAGGTGCCCAAAATTGCTCATATGGCCATGTTCTGCATCAGTTGCAGCTCCTGAATACTCTTCAAGGTTACCCCATATATAGACATTGCAACAGTCCATACAAGAGATGACCAGGGTATAAGTGACTGAAAGAGATTTGGATGGTGGATTTTATTGTGGGGATAAAATCATAAATTAGATTACTTTGGATAGATGGGTAGATGATTCACTAATAGGCTGATAGGTTTATGGATTAAGTTAAAATGCCAGGCTCAATTGCCAAACAATGAAGTAAAATCCACAATACAACTTTGTATAGAGTGAGGGACATTATCTGAAATCTCTTCAGGAGTATTTCAAACTACAAAGTAATTCGGAATAAAAGATGCTCAGTAAATTTACATTCTTTTGTCATTTGAGAATGTTAATCACTTTAGTATAAAGGCCATTTATGCTATAGAAATAATATACTGCAATAACATTCAGAAAAGCAATGTATAGATATCTTCAGTAAGGCCATAAAAAACTCCCATCTTATTCTCACACTGCCAGAACAGTCAGATGAGACTAATGGATCATCTGTGGATTCTTGAAAACCTATGAAATCTACATCTACATCTCAGTAGGAAATTCCTTTCAGAACCTTAGGAATCTTTAATTATTAGACTATAACATAACTCGTACTGATCGTTTCTTTCTCTTTTGAGCAAGATCTTTCCCCAGAACAGGCAAGTAAACAAGTGAATGGGACCCATCAAAAAGATGTTTATGATTATTATGGTTGGTTGAATAGTCAGCCAGATGTTTAGATTGGATTTGAATTATTTTCCCCACCTAGTGAATCCTTCCTAAGGCCCTGGGATATAGCAGATGTTGCTTGATGGTGTTAAAGGTATCATTACTGGATACAAACTGTTCCAAATAAAGCTGCCTTTTGGCTGATGGTGATTTTGTCATATATCAATAATATTTAATTATTGTTGTTGTTCGTCACATGGTCAGCCAGATGTTTACACTGGATTTGTCATTTTTGTTCTGCTATTGAGGAGTCAGGGACTCAATAGATAGATGTTATTTGATAGTATTAAAGTTGTAGGATGTTAGGTGTTCCAAGTAAAGCTATTTGTATTATTTTGGATGAATAATTGAAAGCTAGTGCTAATATAATGACTGTATATGTTTTGCAAAATTATTAGGTATGAAAGTTTTCCTTTATTTTAATCATAATTTATGGCTACTGCTGCCAGGAATTTTTAAAAAAGAAGTAAAGTTTGTACTGTGTATATGTAGATTAAAATAATAATTAAGAGGGCATTGTTGTTTAGTAACATTCCATTGGTTATAAATACTTTTATGAAGTATATATTTCTGGTTTACGAGACTTGGGGTTTAGTAACCCCTGGATCACTTTGAACAACTTGCCGGATTTCACAATGATTGGATTATTTTATGGCTAATAAGAGCTCAAAAATGATAGAATGTGAGTCCAGGGATGGGTGGCTGACAAATAAATTTAGCAAGAGATAGAGATTACATTTTGTTTTTAGCATTTGAACTTGCACCAAGGATTCAAGGTTGGTCCCAAGCAGCTGCCACTTTAAAAATGAAAAGGAGTAGAAGTGGGGAATTCATTATTACAGGACCAACACAGTAGATTTTCCACTTTGCAATGGTTGATATAAACCTCCTGATTCTTAACATTGTCAGCGGATTGTGAAAAATGCCATTTGTTTTGGCTGGATTAGTGATAGCCAGCAAGGTGTTGGTCTAGGAGTGGGGAAATCCAGATTCGAGTCCCCTGTTAGGCATGAAAGGCAGCTGGGTAACTTTGCGCCACTAAGTAACTTTCCATCCCCCCCCCCCAATTTTCATTGTAGATAAAAAGAGGGCATGGCTTCATTTGGGTGGTTGCAGCTTTTTGTGACAACTCCATATAAAATAGAATACCATTTTTAATCCCTGTCTCTCCCCATTTTCCATCTCTCCCCTCTCCTCCACTTTTAATAAGACTGTTGTGGTTCAGCCTGAGGCTGCTCAGGGACCGGCTATGTCTCTGCTGGCTCCATGCCCGGAAAAGGAGGACAGCAAAGAGGAGGGGGCTGAGCAGTCGGACGGGGGAGTGGAAAGTCAGGAATGGGACAAAGGAGAACAGCAGGAGAGCCCCCCCGGGGGGAGGGGCTCTCCCCAGCCAGTAGCTTGGAGTCATTAGGTGATGAAGCACAAGCCGTCATTGACATGCGACAGAGACGTTCAGATCAAAGAAAGGAGCAATTAAAGAAGTATTATCAGCACTGAATTAGGAACAACTGGGCTTGGGTGTGGTCCTCCTTAGCAGGGTTTAAAAGGCAGGCAAGCCCTTGAAGCCATGTGGAGTGTTATCAATTGGAGTTACGGTGACCTGCTTTGTTCTCGACGTCTCTGTTCCTGGCTTGTGGCCCAGCAGTTTGGAAGACCCGTGGGAGGTGTAGCTCTGCTATCTACAGCCTCGTCTTGGCAGCAAGAATCCTGTATTGCTGCATGGACTTTTGCCTTCTTGGATATATTTGAAGATACAGCATTTTCCTGTTTGTAAGGACATTTTCTGTTACCTGTGTTTTTCTTGAATTTGATAAACTGCCTTTGCCTTTTACCGGTGTGTCTGGCTTCTCTTTTTGGGTTGGTTTTGGCTTCCGGAGTGACCCAGACAGAACAAAGACCATCCCAATATCTTTAACAATAAGGCAAAGGAAACAAAGCATGTCCCTTTTGTGTAGGTCAGTTGTTAGATTGCGCAGGAATGAAGAGGTGAGACATAGGAGCAGTTCAGCACCTTTATTTACCAGTAGCTGAAAGTAATATGGAATGTTGGCAGGCTACAGGGAAGCCACTTTTAAAAGCTTTCCTGTAGCCTGCTGGCCACTGGCAGCAGTTTATTTCTCCCACCGCTAGACTAGCCAATGGCAACTACACAAATACATGCCATGTACAGACATATGTAACACCAATCATTCTTGTTTTCCTGGCATATTCATTATAGGATATATTGGTGAAGTACTAAAAACCCCCACCCGTGGCTATTCACCTTGCATGGTGAGATTATTCTCAAATCATTGTAGATAATAGCAGAAGGATTGTTTCTTTATGCCTTGTCTCATACAGAATCATCCTATGGAATGCAACTCTCATCTCTTTCTTCTTATAGGCTAACACCTCAAATTCTGTTCCGTGCTTGTGACATTGCTTGCCTGAGGAAACTAAGCAGAAGGGATGAAAGCAGAGATGGATTACCTGGGATAGATTTTCCAGAAGGGATGATTCAGCCCAATATGATTATTTCAACAACTTTTCATATGCAGGAAGCAGGCAAAGAAAGTGCTAGCCTGTTTTCTATCTTTTTGGGGTAAGCAGGGAACACAATGCCATAAAAATGCTCACACCTATTTTTTACTTATGGGCAGTGAGGGGCTCCTACGGGAATGGTCAGGAATGCAGTTCCAGTAGCAAAATTTGGAGCTCCACCGCAGAGCACCCAATTTGCACTGAAAGATGTTGAAACAAAATGCATAAGCCCTGCCCACAGTGTGGTAGTAAAACTTTTGGTAGCCCATCACTGCTTATAGGTAAAGACCCCCAAAAGGGACATTAAATAAGAAGTTTGATATTCTGCAACTCTTCTGTATGCTCTAGCAATATCAGACATATATACACATAGGGTGATATTGTGACGTGATGATGTTCTCATTATTTTGAGGGAGGCACTAGATTATGAAGGGGTTTTTTTTAATATGGTTGATATTTTAGATTCCTTCTTGTCTCTTTACTGGCATTAGTATCAACTGGAGAACAATTAGAAGGAGACTGGACCCTTGGCATATTCAAATGTCTTTGGCAGATTCTGCATGTTATTTTATAATAGATTAAATTATAATTTCCTTTAAGGATCCCCTTCACATTGCTGCCAGCCACTTGTCCATATTGCATGCTAATAGTCTTGAAGCACTTAGACCAAGTCCAGAACTTCTAAACAATGATCATAGCTGTTTGTTGAAATTAATGATAAGTCTTCTGCGGTCGGCAACATTCTGTACAAAGTGATGCATTTGTGCCAATGGCTGATACCAATAATACTAGTAGACACTTTGTTTTTGTGTAGGATATTCACTGGAGGTAGTTTAGAATTTACAAGCCCAACAAAAGTATTTTCTCTAAAAGAATTTAATTTTAAAAGAGCCATTTCCAAGTACTATTTTATGCCTTTGTGGAATAAAAATATATAAAAAAATCTAATTAGGTTGCTGTAGCCTTAAGCGAAATTACTTGAATAATCCCTGTACTCCATTTCTACATAGGGGGAAAAATGAGATAGTCTACACTTAGTATTAGGTCAACGTCTGTTTTGACTACAACATATTCCATTCTATGTATACTGGAAAATGATGTATCCTGTTATTGTGGCAATGTAAACAGTACTTAATTAAATTAAGTATCCTCACTATTGGCTCTTAAAGGTAATTACACCTAGGTAAGACTAAGTATCCCTCTTTTTATAAGTTCAGTTTAGATTATAATATTGAAATTCTTAACAGAGACACTAACATTTATTTGTTTGTTTGTTTGACAAAACATATACTAGATAATAGGTATGGTATAAACATAAACAAAAGCAAGTAGGTATAGGTAAATGTGGACAATAGGTAAATGTGGACAATAGGACAGCAGGACAGGGAGGCATGACCATTTATAGATGTCTTAGGAATGGGATGAGGTCGACTGTAGACAGTCTAAGGTTTTGGGGTTTGGGGAAGAAACCACAGAGTAGTGCATTGATCACTCTGTTGCTGAAGTCATATTTTCTGCAGTTGAGTTTCGAGCAGTTTACATTGAGTTTGAATCTATTTTGTGTGCATGTGTTGTTGCAGTTGTTGCAGTTGAAGGGATGGGCAGCAGGTAGGATGGGGTGGAATGCAGTTCCACCGGTGGAAATGAAGATGCATGTGCAGCTCCAGCTGATTGGTGTCTGTCACTTTCTGGATTACTGGTCTCGGCTCGGCTCTCCTTTTTTTCCTTGCTGCTGCTGCTGTGTCTGTGCTCCTTGCTTTTTTCCTCCTTCCTCCTTCCGTCTCTCCTGCCCGCTCCAGCCTCACACGGCCACCTCCCGCCTGAGGTGGAAGCAGAAAGCATGGGTGGGAGTGGTGCTGGCAGCATTTATGCTTCTGGCAGCAACATTCGCCTAGCTACCCAGCCTGAGGCCGGGAGGTGACCCAGGAAGGAGAGCACGGGAAAGGCAAAGCAAATTGTCACCCCAGCGAGCGACACTGGTAAGGTTGTAAGTCGAGGACTTAACAGTTCACTTAAATGGTGATGACCATTCAAGCCACTCCCACCTAGTCACTCCTACCCAGTCACATGACCATTAAGCCACACCCACAGAATAAGCCACACCCACTGTATGGAAGTAAAAATTTTGGCTGCCCATTATTGCATATATACATACATAAATGCATACATACATACGCACCAGTGAAGGGCCGCACTTACCTTTCCCAACCAGATTGAATCCATAGACCAGTGCAGATGCACACATGTGCACCTCTGCATGAGATTTTGCTTCGGCGCATGCGTGGAAGCAAAGAAATCAGCAAAAATCACAGAAAGCTCATGCGAGGATGTTCACACATGTAAGATTTGGGCAATTTTTACTGATTTCTTTTCTTCTACGCATGTGCAGAAGCAAAGAAAGGCCAAAAATTGCCAAAACCTTGCACATGCAAGCATCCTCCTGTGAGATTTTGGAGATTTTTACCAGTTTCTTTGCTTCTGCAGATGTATGAAAGCAAAATCTTGCACGGCACGTATGCGTGTGGCAGGGATTTGCAGAGGTGCACTCATCACTGTTTCCACTACCAGAATGGAAATCCCAGGCATACCAGGGGAAGCTCAATACTGATACATACTTATCATGAAACCATTTGAAAAGAAGAATCTGGCTGAAATTGATTCTGAATACATTAACTCTCTATAACCCTGGGGAACAGCAATTTCGTTGACTTTAATCTGTGACTTGTTTTCAACTAATGTTTGGTCTCTGGATCCAAAAATAACCACAGTTTTTGTCTATCACATCAACTTTTTAAGCTACAGGATACCCTCAAAAGTCATACAAATTCTGCATATAAAGGAAAGCAAGGCAAAAACTATACTGTTTACAAAGAATAATTGTATTCATACAAAGGCTATAATAGTTACTGCAAGTTAAATTATGTTCATACAAATAGTTGGTTATTTTATCGAACGGAAATTATACATATTAAGGTAAAAAAAAAATGCTTATAGCTTTTTTTGGAGTGTTTAACCTGTGGACATTCTCGCTTGATGCTCCAACAATAGTCAGCCATCATATGTACACCCAATCTCCCTTGATACTGTGCCTTGATGACCTTCAAACCTTGGTGGAATCACTCACCCCATTTATCACTGACTGCATCAAGATTTTCTGGGAAGTTTGCAAGATGGCTATGTAAAAAATGCAATTTGTTGCTCATGTTGCAACCTAGCAGTTTGAAGGTCTCCAAGAATTGGTGGACAATTTCAGCGTAACTCTGTGCTCATGTATTTCCAAGGAAGTCTTTAACAATGTTTTTGAATGCCAACCAAGCATTCTTTTGAATTTCTGACATTGTTCCAATGAAATATTCATCTTTAACAAGCTGACTAATATGTGGACCCTCAAAAACACCAGCCTTTATCTTTTCAAATGACAGGCTAGGCAATGCCAAAATGAGATACTTGAAACAGTCTCCTTCAATTGTCAAAGCTTTAATGAATTGCTTCATGAGACACAATTTTATATGCAAAGGTGGAAATTTTATATGCACCAGCATCCATTGGAGAAGGTTTGTGTCAGCCAATAGGAGAGCAATAGATCCATGCTCGATTCTGCGGAGAGTGGTCACATTCTCATAAGGTAGAGAAAAAAATTGATATGGTAGAAGAAAACTAATTTTAATTTTGAAACCAGCATGCCTAATTAACTATAAAAAAAGCTCAAAAATCAAACTCAACAGAGATTGTGTTACAAATTGTTCCCCAGTGAATAGGTCTATAATGGGAAAAAAAGGGAAGGAAAGAGGAAAAGGTGACAACAGCTAGGTAGATGATTTAAATTACTTTGAAAAACCAGAAAGACTAATCATTTGGGACTAATCGTCCTGGAGAAAATCTATCTATATGGTTGTTAAGGGTTAAAAAATCATTATCAATCAGTCAGTCAAATATTTGACCATAAATTCCAGGCTAATCTACTATGTTGAACTGCCTAGCATGGCTCAATCAATTCAGGGTGAGAAGAGAAATAAAACACTGGTTTGTATTGCCATACATAAGAGACCAATTCAAAGATATACCTAATTACTAAATGAATATTGTGGCCTAATTATAATCTCCAAGAAGCAACAGTTTTTCCATTTAAAACAATGTATGCAACAACTAAGGCCTTTGATATTTTTAAACAAAGTTGTCCTTACATTCTGATTTATTTTTTTTAAATAAAAGACAAATCTATTTTTTTCTTCCTATGATACTCTAAACTGCAGGCTAGCTAATTGTTCAGGAGCCATAAATAAATCTACATTTGTTACCATATTCCTTGTAATTCTTTAACCCAAGCAGCATTCTGTCTTGAGTTATGCAGCTGCACAATTTTGTTTCTTGTTTTCTGCTCAGAAAACATTTGGCTTTTGTCTTATAAGTCTTCACTTCAGCATTATGTCAACAAGATCTCATTTTGTTAGAAGTTATTAATATACAAACCTATATAAAATATTGTACCTCCCTGTAATTATATCTTTTGAATTATACGTCAGATTGTGTGGGGAAAGACACAGATAAAATGTCTGTGTCAAGCTTTATCAGTAAGACTTGATTTTCCTTTAAACTAATTTTGAACCCTATGTTATCTGTCGATTTGCTGTGGAGTTTTTTGCATATACCACTTTAAAGCCTTAATCCTGAGCTCAAGAGACACCCACAGTTTCTCTAATTTGAGCTCTCCAAATCTGCCTCCTGAATACCTGAATATGAGAGGAGGATTTTGATCTATCTTGACTGGTTCACGTCTCTAGACAGCACATCGGACACATACTTTGCATGCCGAAGATCCAGAAATCTAGTTCAGATGACATATTTGCTGCAAAACGACTTGTCTTGCTGTAGAGTGGTACCTCTACTTAAAAATGCCTCTACTTAAGAACTTTTCTAGATAAGAACCAGGTGCTCAAGATTTTTTTTGCCTCTACTTAAGAACCATTTTCTACTTAAGAATCTGAGCCCAGAAAAAATTTCCAGGAAATTTGAGAGCGGCACGAAGGCCGAGCCAGTTTCCTAATATTTCCCCTTTAATCCTGGCCATCTTGGGATTTTCTGGGCTGCCAGAGGAGCCTTTCAGTGGTGCTTAAGGAGGCTTTGGCAGCCCAGAGTGAATGGAGCATTTTCCTTTCTCTGGGCGCTTGGAGAGGGAATAAACACTTTGCTGTGGCGACTCCCTCGCGCTGCCTCCCATACACCTGGCGTGAGGTTGCCTCCCAGAGCGTCTGGGCGCGGAAAGGCAAAAGGGGGTGCTCACCTCACTTTCTTCCTTCGGCAGCGACTGTCCTCCTCTTCTTCTTCTTCCTCCTCCTCCTCCCACCCAAATTCCGAGCTTTTATTTCCTTCCTAATGGGTTTGCATGCATTATTTACTTTTACATGGAATCCTATGGGAAAAATTGCTTCTACTTACAAACTTTTCTACTTAAGAACCTGGTCACAGAACAAATTAAGTTCCTTAGGTAGTGTTACCACTGTACTTGCTCTGCATTTTTCTTGACTTGGGGAATTGGACTCATTGGGTTATGCTTTGACTCCTGTGTGGAGAATCCTGGGAAGTGCTATTCAGGGTTGGTGAAACCTCAATGAAGAGTTCAAACCAGTGGTGGGTTCCTACCATTGCGGTCTGGTGCGCCACTCCTGTACCGGGCTGTTGATTGTGCAATTCTGGCACAATGGCTCTGGTTTGTCTTTGCCGGTCTTTGCATGCTGCCATCTTTTTTAAAAAAATACCCATGATTTTCAGCTCTCTGAGCATGCACAGAAGCAAAATTGTCCCTCTGTGCATGTGCAGAAGCAAAATTGCACTGGGGACATGTGCATGCGCACCCTTGAAGTGTCATGATGCACACATTACGCACCAATAGGAAATGCTAGGTAATCTGCCCCTGCTTCAAACCCTTGTGGTATGTGTGTGTATGAACTGGGCAGGACAATTGCTGACACTACTGATTTATGCATGCCCTCCAACATTTCATGAATGAAACAAGCAGATATATATGTGTGTGTGAGAGAGCCTATCCAATTCTCAAGATTCATTAGTTAAATTTCTTTTTCTTGAGATGTTTCTAATCTGACATTGACTGAGATTCTTTATTTTATAATAGCTAGCCCTTGCCGGATCTGAGACTGGGTCTATTAGTAAATAAATTTAACATATTTTGTTTTATATCGAAAAAGCCCCTTGTGGAGGTTCACTGGAAATTATTTGTTTATTTGATTTATATCTTGCCTTTCTGCTCTGGCAGGCACTCAAGATAGGTTTTTAAAAAGAATATAAACAATTAATAATGTTGATTAACAATAACAGCAGACTGAATTCCTCAGAGAAAATCCTCTAATGGAGAAAAGTCTAGAAAATGAAGTGCATCTTAATGATTTCCTAAGATCAAGTGAATAGAAGCCAGATGCAATTTCTGAGAAAATGAATTCCATAGAATTGGGGACGTACAGAAGAAGAGAACTCCTGACCAACTGCAGGAGCTGCAAGCACACCAACACTTGCAGCCAATGTTGCTGTTATCCTATTTGGGAGCGGAAGCATCCTCAATGAAGCAGACAATGTAGCCAGTTTTCCCCCACTGATCCTGTGACTACTTCATAGAAGTGATTCTAGCGATGTGGAAAACATTGCAAAATTGATACTGTGGGCTCCTGGGTGTTCTCTTGCAGATGTTTCACTACCAAACAAGATAACAACATCAGTGCAATGAAATGGCTCTTCAAAAACAAGGAAAGGGAAACTCCCTCCCCCCCACCCTAACCAAGCTTAGAGAGCACTAAGTTCAGTAGTGAGTTGCTACAGGTACGGTTGAGGATGGCATACTGGTAGTGAAAGTTGCACTGTGCACGCAGTTTCTGTTCTCCTGGCGGGGGGGGGGGGGCGGACAAGTCTGTTCCAGTGTGTCTTTATTTATTTATTTATTTTATTGGATTTGTATGCCACCCCTCTCCGTAGACTCAGGGCGGCTAACAACAATGATAAAAACAGCATATAACAATCCAATACTAAAACAACTAAAAAACCCTTATTATAAAAACCAAACATACATACAGACACACCATGCGTAAATTGTAAAGGCCTAGGGGGAAAGAATATCTCAGTTCCCCCATGCCTGACGGCAGAGGTGGGTTTTAAGAAGTTTACGAAAGGCGTATGTGCAGGAATCAAAATTTTCTGAGGGGAAGCTCACATGAGATTTTGGCAATTTTTTGCTCTGCGCATACTGCGTGCGTGCCTCCCTGCAATGGGAATCTACCCTTGACTAAGATCCCACAGTCCTGAGCTACAAACATCAACCTTACATTATCTTCAATAGACCTTTCCCCTTTTCTAAGAGGTCTGTAAGGGACATGATAAGTGCACCTTTGTGCCTACCATCCCTGTCCTAATGTCTTTTTATATTTTCTATCTCTACTTTATACTTATATTATGTTAAACATACTACAATACTATATTTGTATAACAAACAAACAAACAAGCAAACAAACAAACGCTTAAAAAACTGCATCAGGATTTAACTCATGCAACCTGTTGAGGGACCAAACAGGGACCCCTTTCTCCAGGTTGTCAAATGACCGTCTTGTTCCAGTGAATCAGACTGAACTAGAAAACAACCTTGCTGAGTTTTAGGAGGGAAAGCAATCACTGAAAACCATTTGGGGGCAAATTAAGTACTATTAAGTACTGTTGCTGGAGCATGTAGCGCACAATATGGGGAAGAAGGGAAGGGGGTCAAATCTCTGTTATGGGAATGTGCTTGTTTCTTTAAAACTTAGGCTGAAAATATTGGGAGGAATAAAATGTAAGCTGAAAGATTTAGCATTCTCATTTCCTACTCCCGATTCGCATAGCCGGCATCCCACATTGATCTTTCAAAATAAATCCTTAAGTGCCATCCCACATTTAATTAGACAGTCATTCATTTTGATTATTTAGATTAGATAATATGTTTAGATGTTGCTGGAGCATGTAGCGCACAATCTGAACGCTGAGTAATATTATGCCATTGGTCGGTGCTATTATTATCTTACTCACATTAGCTAAATGCGTCGCTTCAGTATTTGCAGCAAATCTGGCAGGGGAAATGATTGAGTGCAGAATTAGCACAATGACATTTAATGGGAAAGAAGAACAAATAAATACACAGGATGAGTTTTTGCCTGGAATTCTAAAAGGATTTGGTGTCATGTTTCTGGTGTTCCTTCCACATCGTCGGAGGGAACTGGCAAATTAGAGATGGAAAGGACAAATTAAATGTTTAGGAGAAACATCCTGACCAGCTCCAGGTTGACTCAGCCTTCCATCCTTCTAAGGTTGGTAAAATGAGGACCCAGATTATTTGGGGAATATGGTGACTCTGTAAATTGCTTAGAGAGGGCTATAAAAGCACTGTGAAGTGGTATATAAGTCTAAGTGCTATTGCTGTTCAGACCTGGAGCCTTGTAATCATGCATGAATATTTTCTCTTTTTGTCTCATAGGATCCATACAGCAACCAATTTATGCACTATTTCCTGGAATCAGCCTCTAGTGGTCAATGTAAAGTCTCTTATGTGGCACAAAAGGATTGAATTCTGCATCATGTCAATCCTTTGCTTTTTTCATTTTCCTCCCTCATTTGCTCACCTTGAGGTTTCTGTTTGTAAATATCCCCAGTCTGAAAACTCTCCCCATCTAAATCCAGTGCTACACAAAGGGAGGGCAGTGGAGACTTGAAACTGCTTTTCAAAGTAGCCATAAAACAGTCACATCACCTAAGCAATGCCTTCTCGGCAGTTGCCTTTATACAGTTGCCTAATATTAACAAAATATGCAGCATATTTCACTTTATTTCAATTAGAATGAGTAATTAATTCAGCTGAAGGTCAAGTCTATTTTTATGGTGCTTATTCCATTAAACAAAACTAGTGTGGGCATCAAAACAGAACCAAACTTAATTAAAAAAAATACTTTATAAGTGCCTCAGATAACCAGTCAATATAAATTGTAAAGATACAGGCAACAAAGTTACAATAGGAGGAGATGGGTGATGGAAACGATGAGAAGATTAATCGTAGTGCAGACCAAACAGACCAAGTTTTGTCAAGGTTTTGTAACTCAAAAAAAAGGTGTGTGTATATGTGTGTATGTGTGTAGTGTTACACATACACATATTTTCTCAAATGTGGACAAAAGCTGGGGAAAAGGCCAGGTTGTTGTAAAGAGAAGACATCCTGTATTTGGGCAAAATCTGAGACACGGCTTTCAATTTCAAATCACTTATAAAGCATATGGTCCTCGTGATTTACTGTAAATCAGTATAGATTTGTGAAGAACACCTTTTCTGGATTACTGTAATGCTTTTTTAAATGATAACTTGTTTAGTAGAGTGTGGGAAGGTAGCACATAATATACCTCGACTTTAGTACATAATACTTAACAAAGTATGTTATAAGATTCTGATTAGTGGAATGTCTACTAAGTAGATCTACAGCTTACCTTACCATATTTTAAAAGAGTTCAATCAAGATTCCTCATCAAATTGGAATGTCATAGCAAGTGAGGTTCAAAGAAATTGGCCTTCAGCCCAGAATTTTTCAATATTTTCACTGATTATTTGGATGAAGAAATGAATGCAATATTTAGTTTTGCACAAAATTAATGCTCTAGTAGACAAACAAAATTCAGGATGACCTTGGCAATTTAGAAAACAATTACATTTAATAACTGTCAAGTTTTTCACTTTGGAAAAAGTAACAAAAAAAGTTGGGGAATACCCTTATTCCTTAGTCCATTATTGGTTATAATACAATACATCTGAACTTCATTTTGGAACTGTAAATAATCGTAAGGAGAATATGAATCAGTCGTGTAACATGGTTAGTAAATAATAAGTGCAGTTTAGGTCAAGACAAGAATCATTCCAAAATACTGTAGTTCTACTACTGGTATAATCTGTGCTGGTCAGGTTGCACAGTACTTTAGATGCCATGTCCATCTCTGGGTATCACACTTTAAGAAAGATTCAGAGGAATTTAAACCAGGTACAAAGAAGAGCAATGACCAGGAACCTGAGCATTAAATCTTAGAAAGAAAAATTGAGGGGACTGGGCATATTCTGCTTTTGGAAAAGATGACTCAGCATGATAAAAGGTGATTGATGCACATTTCAGGCATCTGAAAGATGCCATTCAGAAGAGGAATATCTGGAAACAGTTATCAAAGGAGATAGTTTTGCATGTGTTCAGGCAGAAGTAGAGAGACATTTCTCAGGGTGCCTTGATCTGCATGCTTGAACTGAACAAGGCATTGGAGTGGACCCAGTGCTCTAAATGACACCAGTCAACTTTCTGATTCTATGTGGGGAAAATTGGATCACTCCGTTTGCTATTTGTAGAGTCAGAAGTGGAGTACAGTGCACAGGAAGCAACTGGATCAATCTGTTTTCATAATTGATTGTGCCCAATCTTTAAAAATTACATATAAATATATTCTGGAATGTTTGGATGGATTATTGCTGGTTGTGTTGATCAATGTGTACTTGAAACAGGAACAAAATGTGCTGGCAATAAATAATAAATGATGCCTCTCTAAAATTGCATAGCTTTTCATTTTTCTTCCTTTTGCATAAAATCAATGTTAATGACAACTATTCTAATCTTCATTATAAACTCCTTCAGAATGCTAAAATTGTAATCTTAAATATAGGGTGGGCTTTTCTTTTTTTTTTAGTGAGGATGAAGAAGATGAAATATTTTAAAAAGCCTTGAATGCACTGTCGGCGTGAAGCCTTCTTTAAATCCACTGAAGTTAAGATTGGAAAAGGATGAGACTTTTTACAGTTAGTATTTTTATGTAAATTTATCCATTTTACCTTCGCTTGAACATATGCAGGAGCTGGAACATACAAGAATATCAAAATCTGCACTTTTCTGTGATGTAATTTTCAACTTGAATTACACAACAATGACTGCATTGCTGATGTGCATAAAATGCATTATAGCAAAGGGAACATGGCTTGGAAAAAAGGTATATGCTAGCAAAATTGCACACAGTGTGAAAACCTTGCATAAAAGATAAACATGAGTTGTCATACGTATTTTTGAAAGTATCACAGAAATGGACTGAACCAAATTGAGAGAGACAATGAGAGACACACATACAAAGACGCAGGGAGAGAGACACACACAGAGAGAACAAGACTTTCATATTCCTTGGAATAGCCTTCTCCAATATGTTGTCTTATAAATGCACTGGGACAATTACTTGAATGGGACATGAAACAAGGATTGAGTAGCTAAAATATCTTGGAAGAAGGCAATGGCAAATCACAAGAAGTTGAGCTTATCTTGAAGGAGACTGTATCTTTACTCCACTAGTGTTGTTTACAAATTACAAATAAGAAAGAGTCAAGTGTATATGTTTCTCATTGGCCTTCTTATATTTAAAGCTTCTTCTTCTTCTTCTTCTTCTTCTTCTTCTTCTTCTTCTTCTTCTTCTTCTTCTTCTTCTTCTTCTTCTTCTTCTTTTCTTTTTCTTTTTCCTAAATGAGAAGTCAACATCATCATCATCACAAAAAGAAAGAAAAAAAAGGTACCTATATCGCCTAGAACATCAAATGCCCTGTTATAGGCCATGTAAAGGACTAGATTAGATTAGACTAGATTATTATTAGAGTTGGAAGGGATCTTGTTGTTGACTAATGCTGTTGGTAGATAATTCTTTTTAAAGCAAAACATATAAATAGGTACACCAGTGCTTCAGACCAACAAATAAAGTCTATAATAGCACTCAATTAGTTAACATATTAGAGACATCAATTAACTCTAGCAAATTTGGACAGTTCCAATTAGAGAGAGAGAAAATGGGGTTTTTCTTTATAGAGTGCATCTGTCTTTAGCTTAAGTGGCAGCATCAGAGAATTGGGAGCATACAGCTCTATACATATAAAGTATATCAGAAGAAGCTAGGTTAACCATAGTGCTGTACAGGATATGGATTTGCATAGCCACCACTGATTGGCTGATCAAGCGGCGGGAGAAATGAACTACTGTCAGTGGCTGGCCGGCTATTGGGAAGCCCTTAAAAGTGGCTTCCCTGAAGCCTGCCAAAACTTGGTACTATTCTCCGTTTAAGAGAAATAAAGGTGCTAAACAGTTCCTATATCTCACCTCTTTATTTACATGAGAATCTAATAATTAGAACAAAGGCTCCAATGTGAAAATATGAAGAGCCATTCCTATGGTGATTTGATCAATCTGTGTATTTCTTGTTTCTTCTCTATCTCAATTTAATATTTACATGAAACCGCTGGGTGAGATCATCCAAGGGCATGAGGTGAGGTATCATCAATATGCGGATGATACCCAGTTGTACATCTCCACCCCATGTCCAGTCAACGAAGCAGTGGAAGTGATGTGCTGGTGCCTGGAGGCTGTTGGGGACTGGATGGGTGTCAACAAACTCAAACTCAATCCAGACAAGACGGAGTGGCTGTGGGTATTGCCTCCCAAGGACAATTCCATCTGTCCGTCCATTACCCTGGGGGGGAACTATTGACCCCCTCAGAGAGGGTGCACAAGAGGGTGCTGACATTGGAACATCATCTTTCAGCTGTGGCGAGGGGGGCGTTTGCCCAGGTTCGCCTGGTGCACCAGTTGCGGCCCTATTTGGACAGGGAGTCATTGCTCACAATCACTCATGCCCTTATCACCTCGAGGTTCGATTACTGCAACGCTCTCTACATGGGGCTACCTTTGAAAAGTGTTCGGAAACTTCAGATCGTGCAGAACGCAGCCGCGAGAGCCATCGTGGGGCTTCCCAGATTCGCCCACGTATCTACAACACTCCATGGCCTGCATTGGCTGCCGATCAGTTTCTGGTCACAATTCAAAGTGTTGGTCATGACCTTTAAAGCCCTACATGGCATTGGACCAGAATACCTCCGGAACCGCCTGCTACCGCACGAATCCCAGCGACCGATAAGGTCCCACAGAGTTGGCCTTCTCCAGGTCCCGTCGACTAAACAATGTCGTCTGGCGGGCCCCAGGGGAAGAGCCTTCTCTGTGGTGGCCCCGGCCCTCTGGAATCAACTCCCCCCGGAGATTAGAACTGCTCCCACCCTCCTTGTCTTCCGTAAACTACTTAAGACCCACTTATACCGCCAGGCCTGGGGGATTTGAAACACCTTTCCTCCAGGCTTATTATAATTTATATTTGGTATGTATGTGTTGTTTGGTTTTTAATTATGATAGGGTTTTTAGTTTTTTTTCTTAATATTAGATTTGTGCCTATATATATTGTTTTATTGCTTGTTGTGAGCCGCCTCGAGTCTTTCTTCGGAGAGGGGCGGCATACAAATCTAATAAATTATTATTATTATTATTATTATTATTATTATTATTATTATTATTATTATTATTATTATTATTATTATTATCTTCTGTATATATCTTTATTGTAAACTCTTAAGATTCTGTTGTTTTAATGACATGATGTTACCTTTGGAGTCTTCGGAGAGGGGCGGCATACAAATCTAATAAATTACTATTATTATTATTATTATTATTATTATTATTATTATCATCATCATCATCATCATCATCATCATTGGTGGCATAGTGGCTACGCTGCAGTATTGCAGGCTAATTCTGCCAATTGCCAGCAGTTTGATCTTGACGTGGGTCAAGATTGACTCAGCCTTCCATCCTTCTGTGGTCAGTAAAATAAAGACTCAGATTTTTGGGAGGCAATATGCTGACTCTGTAAACTACTTAGAGAGGGCTGTAAAGCACTGTGAAGTAAGTAAGTAAATAAGTGCTATTGCTTTTCTGCATTATTTTAAAAATTGCTGATTTGATTGCTGATGGAAACTCATGCAACACAGAGAACAGGTGCAATCATGGGGCAAAGATGGAGTCACTGAGGACAGGAGCTGCAGAATGAAAGTTCACCCTGGGAGAAAGGTTAGATTGAGCCTACTTCTTTTTTTCACCTACAGAATCTTCTTGATTCAGGGATGCGAATCTCATCTTGAAGGTATGCCCATTCTCTCACGCCTCCTAAACATGTCTGTCTGCCTTAAATAAACAAAATAAATTTCTAAACTGTGCAGACTTTCTGGATAAATGCTTCTTTTTGATATACTCTAGACCAGTGTTTCCCAACCTTTTTTGAGCCGCGGCACATTATTCACATTTACAAAATCCTGGGGAACATTGAGCTGGGGGGGGGGGGCAAAAAAAAGTTTGGACAAAAAAAATCTGTCTTCCTCCCTTTCGCTCTATTTCTATCTCTCCCTCTTTCTCTCCCTCCCTTCCTTCCTCTTTCTTTCCCCCTCTCTCTCCATCTCTCTTTGTTTCTCCCTTCCTTCCTTTCTTTTTTGCCCTCCTTCTCTCTCCCTCCTTCCCTCCCTCAATGTCTTTCCCTCACCCTCCTTCCCCCCTCTTTCTCTCTCTCTCTTGCTTTCTCTCTCTCTCTTGCTGTCTTTCTCTCTTTCTCTCTCCCCTCTCTCTCCCTCTCTCTTTCTCTCTCTTGCTATCTCTCTTTCTCTCTTTTTTTGCTTTCTCTCTTTCTCTTCCCCGCTCTCTCCCTCTCTCTCCTTCTCTTACTATCTCTTTCTCTCTCTTTCTGTCTCCCCTCTCTCCCTTTCTCTTTCTCTCCCTCTCTTGCTATCTCTTTCTCTCCCCCCCCTCTCCCTCTCTTTTTCTCTCAGCAGCGGCAGCAGGGTGATCAGCTGTGAGGCGGAGCTCCGGAACCGAGGCACCGACGGCGGCAGCTAGACATGTTGCTAGATGCTGTACATGCTGGCATTGCGCTGGGAATTGATGTGGGGCTGGAGCCTCTGTCCCAGCCCAGCCAGCAGGCAAGTGCCAGCCACGCAATTCCAGCATGTCCAGCCGCCACTGTCGGTGCCTCTATTCCGGAGCTCCGCCTCACAGCTGACCACCCTGGCGCTTCCCCACGGCTACTGTCCGCTGCTGCTGCCGCCGCATGGCTACAGCAACATGTCCAGCCACCACCGGTCGGAGCCTCCATTCCGGAGCTCCGCCTCACAGCTGACCACCCTGGCGCCGCCACACGGCTACTGCCCACTGCCGCCGCCATCACTCTCCCGCTGCATGCCGCCCTCTCGCTGCCACCGCCCTCTCACCAGGCCCCAAAGCTCACCTGCTGCCATCACCAGGAAAGCTCCAGCCGGGCGGGGCCCTGCAGCTGCCGGAAAACTTGGAAGGCACAAATAATCAAGCTCAGGTTCCGGTCTCACAACTTTTTGATCTTCGCAAAAAGTTGCGAGACCAGAAGCTGAGCTTTTTTCTTCGCAGCATACCTGACCGTGTCTCGTGGCACACCAGTGTGCCGCGGCACACCGGTTGGGAAACACTGCTCTAGACCACACCAATGTAATAGAAGAATCACTTAGTCCCATTAATAACAAAATGTCAGATAAATCCAGAAGATATTGTTGGCCCTTTTTAGTGGAGTCACCAGTAAACATTTTCTAAAATTGAATAATAACATCTGAGCCAGGGTGGCCCAGCAGGTAGAGTGCTGTACTGCAGGCCACTGAAGCTGACTTGTAGATCTGAAGGTCAGCGGTTCAAATGTCATCACCGGCTCAAGGTTGACTCAGCCTTCCATCCTTCCGAGGTGGGTAAAATGAGGACCCAGATTGTGGGGGCAATATGCTGGCTCTGAGTCTAAGGAGAAGGGCGACATAAAAATCAAATCCATCCATCCATCCATCAATCAATCAATCAATCAATCTGACTGGACTTTTCAAAACATCCTTCTTTCCTTATCTTTTGCTATCACGACACACTACAAAAAGTGAGACAGAAGAAAAAATTTCCTTAAGGCATTTAAAATAACTGAAGCACACACAATGACAGGGCCAGGATTGATTTTAGAATCAGGGATTACTAAATTCTGGCTTAAATCCTTGATATGATACTGACCTTTGGAATGAATATGATCTAATTCAAGATCAGACAGGATGTTCCACATGGAATAGAAAGTATATTTTTCTATCTTAAGCTATCTTAAAATTGGAAACAGTAGAGTTTTATTTCATGCTAAAATATGGTCTTCTCATACTGTTTCTTTTTCAAAATCTAGTTTTGGCATATTACCTACAACTGAACCCTCTAAGAACAGTTTATTTTTATTTTTATTTTATTTGTTAAATTTATTTGCTGGCTATCTTGCCGTGGGGCTAATCTAGATAGCTTACAACAATAAAAAGGAATAAATGTAAATAGTGTAAATAGGAAAAGAAAGATAATAAACTACTTCAGCTTCCAACCACAACAACACAACAGATTCAAACTTAATATTAACCTCTCCAAACTTGACTGTAAAAAATATGACTTTAGTAATCAAGTTGTCGAAGCTAATTACCGGACTCCATAGTGTCATCCCCAAACCCCCAACATTTTACCCTTAGACTATCCACGATTGACCTCTCCAGATTTCTAAGAGGTCAGTAAAGGGTGTGCATAAGTGCACCAGCATGCCTTCCATCCCCTGTCCAATTGTCTCTCCTATATCTCCTATATCTTTTCTCCCATTCATATATCTTTTCCTCTATTCTTCATTGACATATTTTATTCTTATATCTTCTCTTCTATTCTTTCTGCGAAATATTCTACTACGAGTATATTCTCTATAACCTTCATTGTGTATTGGACTAACTAACTAATTAACTAACTAACTAAATAAATAAATAAATAAATTAAATCAATAAATTAAATCAATAAATCAATGAATTAAATGAATTAAATGAATTAAATGAATTAAATAAATTAAATAAATTAAATAAATTAAATAAATTAAATAAATTAAAAAAATTAAAAAAATTATTAAATAAATTAAATAAATTAAATAAATAAAGAATGAAAAAATAACACAGTGGGAATGCAACACTATGATAACCAGGGACAGATTCTCATTACTGTCACTACCGGTGCGCTGTGCATGCAGATTTGCTTCTCCTGCAAAATCTTGCGAGGAGATGCATGCACATGAGGGATTTCGGTGATTTGTTTTACTTCTGCGCATGCACAGAACTTTTACTTGCAAGATATGTTTTCTGCAACATTTGGATAACTAATCAATATGGTATAAAATAGTTGCACTTGTGAAATAGCTATAAAAGTTGGCAAAGCAGGCTCAAGGTTTCATAATAAAGTTACAGCCAAGCCTGGCTATTAAATATTAGCATCGGTGCAAGCTTATGAGAGGTGGTGCCGCAGTTGTTTTATGGTAATTGCTTTGGCCATATTCACATTACACGAGCACAATAAATACAATGGCTGATAAAATATGCCAGGCCTATAATGAAACAATGGAGCTCAAATGAGGAAAACTATAAGTGTTCCTAGGCCCATATATAAAGAATAGCAAGGGATTCAATTAAAGAAAGTCACAAAGTAGGATTTAAGAGGATGGTAAAGACTAATACAACAGAAGCGAAATGTTTCACATATACTATATAAAGTAAGGATATAAAATAATGCAAAATTACTATGGATTTCTGTAGGAGTAGATTTGTAAGGTATGGCAAAAAGAGCTAAAGGATGGATAGCATCTACGTGCATTTTTTAAATAAATGTTTGCAAAAGATGTATTTTAAAAAGAACTTATAATGTTTCTGAACATTATATACAAAAACAGATAGTTATGAATGCAGTAGTAAGTCTGCCTGCCTGCCTGCCTGCCTGCCTGCCTGCCTGCCTGCATGCCTGCCTGCCTGCCTGCCTGCATGCCTGCCTGCCTGCCTGCCTGCCTGCCTGCCTGCCTGCCTGCCTGCCTGCCTGCCTGCCTGCCTGCCTATCTATCTATCTATCTATCTATCTATCTATCTATCTATCTATCTATCTATCTATCTATCTATCTATCTATCTATCTATCTTAGATTTAAGTCTAATAAACCTTAGATAAAGTTATTTGCAAATGCTGTACATGATTAAAAATAATGAAAATGAGATGTTTAACACATCTTTTAACATATATAAATCAAACAGATTACATGATTCCCCTACAAATGTAGAAGTAAAATGGAATGGATTTATATGGAACCACATGCCACTGGTATGACAGAAAAGAGTGCTTTAGAGATCAAAGCATCTGTTATTGTTATCTGTTCTGCATGGCAATGGCTCTCCAGAGATCTTTCCCATCAATTACTATCTGATCCTTTTAAGGAGCCATACCATGGACTGAACTCAGGACCAGATGCATAGAAAAGACCAAAATGTTATGGTATTATTCCACTAATTATCATGACAATTATTAAGTAGTGTCCAGTGATGGGCTGCTACGGGTATGGTCAGGTATGCAGAACCAGTAGATTTTATTATATTATATTTTTATTTATTTATTTAATTGGATTTGTATGCCGCCCCTCTCCGAGGACTTGGGGCGGCTCATAGCATATATAAAAAACAGAACAATAATATAAATCCAATCAATACTACAATTTAAAAACAATTAAAAGAAAAACTTATTTTTTCCCTTCTGGGCTCTTGGTATGTTTTTCCTGTCACAGTAAATGAGCTTGAATGTGTATAATTTTAGAGAGGTGAGCATGTGTGAGAGAGTGTACATACACATACAGTTTATATAGTAGATAATGTATAGTTTTGTGTGTAATATGTATATACACATATGGGATATATAAATAGAATTAAATAGTATATTTTTGATGTTTTGGATATTAAATATAGATAGGGAAATTGTATCACTTTGAGGCAAGGAGAGGCCAGGCATCCTAACCCAAACAAATTGATGTCAATTTGGCTACCTTTAAACCAGTCACATGACCTTTAAGCCACCCCCGATCATATGATCGTCAAGCCACTCCTACCTGATCACATGGCTGGCAAGCTGCACCCATAAAATAAGCCACACCCACAGTGTGGTAGTAAAAAAAATTTCAGCCCTTCACTGATGGTGTCACCACCACCATATGCTATAGAATATATGACACTCCTATTTCTTGATCTACAGTATATTATGCTAAAATACAGTAGAATAATAATTTAGGGAAGCCTGATTCTATATAGCAGAGCATTCACTACCCAAAGGCCACTTCTCAGTGATAAATGTTGTATTCAGGAAACCTATTCAGCAAGCAACAGAATGCATACAGCAGTGGTTCTCAACCTGTGGGTCGCGACCCCGGTGGGTGTCGAATGACCAAAACACAGGGGTCGCCTAATGCAGTGTTTTTCAAACAGTGGAGACATGGTCAGGTGTGCCACGAAGAAGGAAGCTTAGGTTCCGGTCTCACAACTTTTTGCTGAGGGCACGAAGAGCAAAAAGTTGCGAGACCGGAAGCTGAGCTTCCTTCTTCACACCTTCCAAGTTTTCCAGCAGCTGCAGCGCCTTGCCTGGCTGAAGCTTCCCTGGAGGCAGTGGCAGGTGAGCTTTGGGGCTTTGCGGGAGGGCACCAACAGTAGCCACGGGGTAGCGGCAGGCTGCCCGCGCACAAACAACCCCCCACACAGTCTTTTCAAAGGCCGCACACAATGGAGCTGGGCGTTGGAGTTGGGGGCGGGGAGCGATGAAAGTGGAGGCCGGCGAAAAATTTTCTTGCTTTAAATGTCATGCACACGTGTGCGTGCACTCCTCATTTCCCTGCCATCGGGTGCCGGCCCGATGACCATCTGAGGGGGAGTGCGGATCCATGCCCTGTGAGCTGCCAGTGCCAGCCCGATGATCGTCGGGGGGAGCGTGGATCTATACCCCGCGAGCTGCCAGTGTTGGCCCAATGACCGTCTGGGGGGGAGTGAGAGAGAGAAAAATAGAGAGAGAAAGAAAGAAAGGGGGAGAGATAGATGGAGAAAGAGAAAGAGGGCGGAGAAAGAGAGAGAGAGAAAGAAAGGGGGAGAGAAAGAAAGGGGGAGAAAGAGAGAGAAAGCAAGAGAGAGAGAGCAACAGACAGAGCAACAGACAGAGAGCGAGAGAGAAAGGAAAAGAGAGGGAGAAGGAAATAAAAAGAGAGAGTGAGAAAGAGAGAGAGAAAGAGGGGGAGAGAGAAAGAGAGAGAAAGCAAGAGAGAGAGAAAGCAAGAGAGAGAGAAAGAGTGTGTGTGAGAGAAAGAAAGCAAGAGAGAAAGAGAGAGAGAGAAAGCAAGAGAGAGGGAAAGCAAGAGAGAGAGAAAGCAAGAGAGAGAAAGAGAGAGGGGGGAGAGAGAAAGAGAAAGCAAGCAAGAGAGAGAGAAAGCAAGAGAGAGAGAGATAGGAAGAGAGCAAGAGAGCAAGAGAGAGAACAAGAGAGAGACAGAGAGGAAGAGGGGGAGAGAGAAAGAAAGAAAGAGAGAGAGAGAGAAAGAAAGCAAGAGAGAGAGAAAGTAAGAGAGAGAGAGAGAAAAAAAAGGAGAGGAAGGAAGAGAGAGAGAGAAATGAGAGCAAAAAGGGAAGAAAAAAGAGAAATGAGAAAATGATTGAGGCAGAGAATGAGAGGAAAGAGAGAGAGAGAAAAAAAAGAGAGAAGTGACTCTTGATTTAAACTTAAATCATATGATAAAAAAGCACCCAAAGAATAAGAGAGAACCCCCCCCCACCCTCACCTGTTTTTGGAAATGGTTCAAGAGTTTTTGTGATTAAATTATGTTGGATTTGTAGCAATGTGAATAGATAATGCAAATCAGGTACAGTATTTACATTTTGAATCATAATTGTAGCAAAATTACAGTTTTGGAGTAGCCACCAAAATTATTTTTTGGATTGGGGTCACCGCAACATGGGGAACTATATTGCGGGGTCATTGCATTAGAAAGGTTGAGAACCACTGGCATACAGGATCAAAATCAGTTACCACACATAATTCATTATGTCCTCAGGTCTGAGGAGACCCATGTAAAGCACTCTTTGATGACTCTGCCCTGGTAAGAAATTTCCACCAAACTTTCTGAATATAAATTTCATTTTAAGCTATTGTACTTTATTTTATTTTTCTTTCCATAAAAAGATGAAGATGGAGAAGATAACTGAATAAAACAAAAAAAGTTTATGAGCAACTCAACATTATTTATTAATACATTTTTATTCTGCCTCCTATACAACTATCGCTAGAAGCTGTTTATAAATGCATTGAAAAGAAACAGAGTAAAAAGGGGAGAAGGATAGCTGAAACAAACAAGTTCTTCATCAAGGGAATTATTATTATTATTATTATTATTATTATTATTATTATTATTTATTAGATTTGTATGTATGTAATGGTTATAATAACTGAAATGTCACATATTCCACAGGAAATATCATTCAAAACTGTAGGCACTACTAAAGAAAAAAACTACTTGTGAATGACTATAAGATGAAACACAAAGCAAAACCTCTTATACATTTGAACATTTCCATGATTGACTCAGCCTGTAATAATGAAGGCAGTCTGCCAGATATCATAGTCCCAAATAATTTAGGTATTATAAGCCACATGCAATAACATGAAGTTGGATGGGAATAATAATAATGAGGATGAGGATGATGATGATGATGATGATGATGATGATGATGATGATAATAATAATAATAATAATAATAATAATAATAATAATAATAATAATAATCGAGCTGCAACGACTCTGGCATAAGCCAGTGAAAGTGGTCCCAGTGGTACTTGGCTCACTGGGCGCAGTACCAAAGGATCTCAGCCAACATTTGAAAACAATCGGAATTGACAAAATCTCCATCTGTCAATTGCAAAAGGCCGCTTTACTGGGATCGGCAAACATAATTTGCCGCTACATCACGCAGTCCTAGATGCTTGGGAAGTGCCCGACTGGTGATGAAATACGAAATCCTGCATAGTGATCTCGTTTGCTGTGTTGTGCTGACATAATAATAATAATAATAATAATAATAATAATAATAATAATAATAATAATAATAATAATTTATTAGATTTGTATGCCGCCCCTCTCCGAAGACTCGGGGTGGCATACATAATAGAACTAAACATCAAGGCGTACATGCCAATCACATTTTTAAATAGACCCCTAGTTGAGACTCCTTGTACAAGAGGCACCTCATTCAAATATGCAAGGAAAATAAGTTTTTCAGACTAGTGTATAATAGATGGAGAATGGGCATCATTCCATATGAATTTCCCCCATTAATCCTCTGGAATTCTAGCTGCTACTCTGTTGCCAAATCCCTGAGAAGTCTCAGGAATTTCTTATTATCACAGACAGTACAACAATAATACTAGTAACAGCAGCAACATATATGAAATCAGAGATACAGGAAATCAATCTGCTTCTGTATTTTGTACTATATCTTGCAGAAGGAAATACACTCTGTACCAAATTCCTGATAAGTCTTCTACACTGTGTCATTAAAAAAGAAAAACAAAACTCAGGACACTTTCAAACTGTCCCTGAAACCATGAAATTAATGAATTTTGTACAAAGCCACTGTTTTGATCGACTCTTGAACAATCAGAAGCAGTGCCCTTGTAGCTCAAGTTCAAAACTTTTTAAAATATCATTGAAGAAAGTTCTGTATGGGGTTTTTATATGAGGTTCTTGTCAACCAAGTTAACAAAAGAACTGTTCAAAAGAACTCTAACTTAATCCGTTGGTGGGGTTGCAATTTTACCCTATTTTAGGTTTGCTGGAGCTTTTGAGAATAGGAGTCTCAGTTTAATTGACAGGCACCAGGTTGGAGAAAGCTGTCTTAATTGGAAATGGTGGGGATGGTTCCACAGAATTGTGTTGAACTCAAACCAATTAGTCATCTCCTTCCCTAGAATTTACTTTTCCAAAGTCTGTTTACCTGGCAGGTTATCAAAAGGGGGAGATGAAATAAGCAATGAGATACTCCCCTTCAACCAGGCAGAGATGAACCTTAGGTCTCTTATGCTACATTAATATTCATTCTTCAAGGACCTCTCTTACTCTGAATTGCACAATCCATTTACAAGAGGTTTCAGAAGAGCATAGAACCTCAACATGCTCAGAATAACAAAATATCTAAGGAATGAAAACCACCAAGCTAGAAGAAACCTAAAGAGCTAAGTGTGCTGAGTTATCCCTAGAATGTTGTTGCCATAGAATGTTCTTGTACAATACCCCACTGGCCTCACTGGATAGAAGTTCTTGAAGTCCACATTCAACACATCTATCTGTCTGTCTGTCTGTCTGTCTGTCTGTCTGTCTGTCTGTCTGTCTGTCTGTCTGTCTGTCTATCTATCTATCTATCTATCTATCTATCTATCTATCTATCTATCTATCTATCTATCTATCTATCTATCTATGATTCATCTGTTCTGAGTTGCATCAAAGGGTAAAGCAGCTTGATCATAACATTTGTCTGCAATGCTTTAAAGGGAATGTTGTTGTTTTCTTTCCTTTTTTCTTCTTATTCCTTGGGACCATCCTATTTCTCTTTTATTCCATGTTTTTTGCATTGCTCATATGTGGTTTGCACTGATTTTAATAGTTTCCACTCATATCAGTAAATGTTTCTCGCTTTCATGATTTGCAGTAGGCATACTTGTCCTTTGAGAACTCTTCCCCTAACATATTTCTTAATCCAAATTCCCCATGAAAGTGTTTTTTTTTAAAAAAATACATTTTTCTAATCCCATTCTTTGTTTCCGAAAACAACACTATTTCTGAAATGTAACTTCTTTGATAAAAACATACAATTCAGAAACATCTATTGTCTTCTTTTTCTGGAAATATATATCTTTTCCAAATCCATTCTGATCTCTATAAGTAGCCATTTGCACTTTTAAAATCCAAAGTGCATTTGAACTTTTAAATCCACACTAAACACATATTTAGATTTGTTTGCCTTTTGAATGAAGAGAGGATTGAATAATTAGAGAAATGTAAAAACAAATGTAGAAACAAATGTAGAAACAAAAAAAAATAAAATTGAAGGATAATAGCTAGTGTTGGGCGAACCCAACGAAGTTCAGGTTCGGTGAACTCACCCGAACTTTGCTGTGAAGTTCAGGTGAGTTCGCCAAACCCGAACCTGAACCGAACAGCAGCAAGCCGCTGCGGTGTACTTTTCTGTAAAAATAAACAAGGATGTAGGGAATTCCCCACCTCCTTTTGCTTCCTTTTATTTTTACAGAAAATGATGCCGCAGTGGCGCTGCAAGCAAAAGTAGGTGGAGAATCCCCCAATGGGATTACGGGGGTGGGGCTTTGACGTCACAGAGACTACTTCCTGGCCAGCCGAAGCTGGGAGGAAGGAGTCTCCGTTCATCAAAGCCCTGCCCCCAGAATCCCATCGTGGGATTTTCCACCTCCTTTTGCTTGCAGCGCCGCAAGCAAAAGGAGGTGGGGAATCCCACAATGGGATTCCCCACTCTCCTCCCAGGTGGCGGTGTTTCGCAGTGTTTGAGTGAACGCTGAACCCGAACTTTACCTTTTTAAAAAGTTTGGGTTCGGCATGCCAAACACTGCAAAGTTTGGCACGAGCCTGAACTTTGCAAGTTTGGTTTGCCCAACACTAATAATAGCATGTTGGCTATATTGTATGTTCATTTCAGAAGAGTAAATATCTTGGCTTAGCTCAGGGGTGTCAAACACAAGGCTCAGGGGCCAGATCCAGCCTGTGAGGTGCTTAGATCTGGATTGTGGGGCTGTTCTAGAAACAGAAAAGGACTGCCCCATAGTGCCTCTGCCAGCAAAAATGGAGTTCTGCCAAACTCCATTTTCAGCTGGGACAGCTTCCTGCTGCCGTCTGCCAATGAAAATGGAGTTCAGGCGAGCCATGTGAGATCATTCTGGGCTCTATTTTCAGCTGTGATGGCCTTCTGCCACCCTCTGCCAGTAAAAATGGAACTTGGGCACCAGATACATTCCCTCCAAGCTCTGTTTTCACTGGCAGAGGTCAGAAGGAGGCTGTCACAGCTAAAAACGAAGCTCTGGAGGCTGTTTACTCTGGCCACCACAGATGCCTCCAACACAAGTGATGTCAAGGTGGCCTCACCTACCTCAGCCCCCAAGGCCAAACACAACCCTGATATGGCCCTTAATGAGATCAAGTTTGACACTCCTGGTTTAGTTAAATTAAAAAAAATATTCATGTGTCTATATAAAAGATATCTGACTTCTCCAGTGAATGATATTAAAACAGAAACATTATGGTAGGTTATTTCCCAGAATTGCTAGTGTGACAGGACATAGTAATTTATTGGAGTTCATAATATACTGTTTATAGAGGTAGCAGCAGCCAGGGAAGACATAAGGAATTTATGCCTTGTCACCCCATATCCTTCAATCTGCTATTTCAATGACTTTCTCAGCTGGGAAATGATGGCAAGTGTTGATCTGGAACACCAAAGGAAAAAAGTTCCATTAAGCTCCTTTTTTTGTTGTTGTTAATAGAAAGATATAAATCCAGAAAATAAACAAACAAACTGGAATGCAGAAGGAAAACATTAATTCTTCCATGAGGAATAATCAGCCAACTATGCTATTTGGGAAATTCTGGTAATCAGTCCACATTTGATGAGGCCCCAAGGATTGTGATGAACTTAGCCTTACTATTGTCGAAGGATGTGGAAACCTGTATTTTTCCTTACATTCTTGAACAAGAACTTTCTGTCGCCCAAATCAGCATGGCCAATGGTAAGAAGTGTTCAAATTTAGAATTTCACACCATCTGTAGGGCTGTTGATTCTTCACCTTCTCTCACCATGCAGACATATTTGAAAGCAGATGGTAGAAAACAATTAGGACATGAGATCGGTATTTTTAGAAGAAATCTATTGCGCTAAATGCATATAGCCCTAGGTTAGAGTTCATTAACACTTTTGGTGGGATCCATTTGATACAGAATGCTGGACTGAAAGGCCCATGGCCTTATCCAGGAGAGCTCTACTTATATCCTTACACTACAAAAATAGAAAGAAACAATGCAATCAAGTGCTAAACACAATTTAATATCACCCCCTATGAATTGAATGGGTGCACTGATTTTACAGTTCTTTGAATGTTCAGATACACTCAGATTCTCTGCAGCTTGAGTAGCAAAAGGAATCACAATGATAACCCATGATTCATGACCCAGCAAATATAAAGGCTCTTATTTCCTTTCCATTAGCAAACTTCACCCTGCCCTTTTCATCATCTCTGACAGAGATAAAATGTGATCACTGACATATAAAATGGTGAGATACATGCAAGAATTCTTTAGGCCTGCAGCTGAAATTTAGAAGTCCAATAGAGTCATATCTGACCATAATGTCATTTTAAAAAAAACCCAAAATAACATACTGGTACCTTTTAATGTTGTGGGTTTCTGTGTTTTGCTCCTTAAATTACAATTAGGGATGCTTTAAACCAAGCTGCCAAAAAAGAACATTCTCTCTCTCTTGCCATCTAGCACTTAGCAAGATTTTTGCAACTCCTATGTGGTGGCCATAATTTTAATATGGAAATGAAAAAGTAGATATATGTATTTGATCAATATAGTGAGTCAAGATATACTGTAGTTAATAGATTTTGGATGGAATTGTGCTTTACTTCCCAATCTATTTTGTCTTGTTTCTTATTTATACTGCAGTGTTGTTAAGCAACTGTGCTACATTATATTGGATTGGTCCTAAACCTTACCTTGCCTCTATGCCCTACTGCTTTCAATATCCATTGGAAATCTAACAGCACAGGAAAATCCAGACTTTTCCCCCCTGTTGCTACCTCTGAAGTAATGTATTATGAACCTGGAGAATTGGAGAGAAGAAATCTTCTAAGCAGATTTTACAGATATGTCTGTATGGGGTTGGTGGGGGTAAGGGAGAAAATTGTTGTACATCCTCTATTTTTGAGAAATTATTTGCTCCTAGCAAAGAGAAATTGCTTCCCCTCCCCTCTTTCACAGAATGTATTTTAATTTAAAATTAAAGGTGAGCCATGCTTCATTTAAGATCACAAGGTGACAAAGTTTTTTGTGTTTGATTGAAGGTTGTCCAGAGTTTTTGGGAGTTGGGCAGCCTATAAATTATATAAATACATATAAAAATGTGATATGTGCAAAAAAAGGAACACTATAAATATGAAGTTTTCACATAGAAATATTTTTTTCCTGAAAGATGATTTCTAAATGATATTATTCCACAGGATCATTAAAAAAGCAAACAAATAAAAAACACCCCCCTGGATCCAAAGAAATTTTATGTTTAACTTCAATTTTGGAGTCAGAGAGATACTTGGGCAAAGAATGTTACTGAAACAGGAACAATGTTTGAATAGGATTTGGACCAAAAAGATGGTGATAAGGACTCTCTGGGTTCCAGACTTGTGTAAGATTATGCTCAAATCCTCCAGAGCTAGAAACCCTTATGTGAATATCTGAAATTATACCTGTAATTACACTTTCTTCAAAGGAAGTCCCATGGAGTTGTGGTGACCTTCTAAGTAGATAAGGTGAAATATGCTCTGTATTAATGCGATAATTCCCAGAGCTTTTCTTAGCTTACAAAGTAAGGAGAAAATGTTTAAATTTAGTAAACCAGTGTAGCTGATTGCAAGACTGCAAATGTCAAATTAGCACTAAATAGATTCTTATGTTTTTTTAAACGGAAATTCACTGCACTATCTATTTAAACGTGAACAAGAGTTCATTAAAGAAACCTAAAAAATAAGGAAGACAAATTGACTTACTTGTCTGTTTTATATTGGCTACGGACTGTCCCTTTCTGAAGAAATACTACTTGGAAATAATGAACTAGATACATTTGTTTTGAACCTGAGAGTAGAGAAGGATTTTTTTTAACCTAACAGTAAAACTAACCAGAAGAACTAGAGAATTAAAATTAATCTAGATTTGAAGTAAAACAAGAAGTAATTAGTGTCCGGGTGAGGAACTATGATGGATTAGAATCCCAGAATAGAATAGAATAGAATAGAATAGAATAGAATAGAATAGAATAGAATAGAATTTTATTGGCCAAGTGTGATTGGACAAATAAGGAATTTTTCTTTTCTTTTAATTTATTTAGTTATTTAGTCATTTATTCAATTTCTATGCCGACCCTCTACTGAGATTCAGGGTGGCTTACAACATATTAGAAATCTACATAAAGCTGTATTCTAAAAACCCCACAGTTAAAACTAAACAAATAGGTTCACATAACACACATCCAACATTCATTCATTGGGCGGGGCCTGAGGTCAAACTTTCAATGGCCCCAAGCCTGCCAGCAAAGGTGGGTCTTCAGAGCTCTGCGGAAGGCAGGAAAAGTGGGGACAGTATGAATCTCTGGGGGGGAACTCATTCCAAAGGGCTGGGGCAGCCACAGAGAAGACTCTTCCCCTAGGTCAGTGATGGCAAACCTATGGCATGGGTGCCACAGGTGGTACGCGGAGCCATATCTGCTGGCACACAAACCGTTGTGCTAGCTCAGCTTCAATGTGCATATGTGTACCAACCAACTAATTTTTGGCTCACACAGAGGCTCTGGGAGGGCGTTTTTGGCTTCCAGAGAGCCTCTGAGGGACGAGAGGGCATTTTTTCCTCCCCCAGCTCCAAGGAAGCCTTTGGAGCCTGGGGATGACAAAACACAAGCCTACTCGGCCCTGGGGAGGGCAAAACACAACCCTACAGGCTGTTTCTGGTGTCCAGAGGGCCTTTAGGGGGTGGAAAAAGCTGTTTTCGCTCTCCCCAGGCATTGAATTATGGGTGTGGGCACTCACGGCTGTGTGATAGCACACAAGTGCAGTATTTTGGCATCCGAGGAAAAAAAGGTTCACCATCACTGCCCTAGGCCCTGCCAGATGACATTGTCTGGCTGACAGGACCCAGAGAAGGCTGACTCTATGGCCACTGTGATGTATGAAGCAGAAGGCAGTCCTGTAAGTAATCTTGTCCCATGCTATGTAGGGCTTTATCGGTCATAACCAACATTTTGAATTGTGTTTGGAGACCAATCAGCAACCAGTGCAGCAGGCAGAGTGCTGTAGAGGCATGGGCATATCTCAGAAGGCCTATGATTGTTCACGTGGCTGCATTCTCTATTATCTGCAGTCTCCGAACACTCTTCAAAGGTAGTCCCATGTAGAGAGCATTGCAGTAATCTAATCTTGAGGCGATAAGGGCATGCATGACTGTGAGTAGAGACTCTCTGTCTAGATAGGGCTGCAACTGGTGCACCAGGTGAACCTGGGCGAATCCCCCCCCCCGCCACAGCTAAAAAATTGTGTTCTAAGGTCAGCTGTGGGTCGAGGAGGATGCCCAAGTTGTGGACCCACTTTTGGAAAATAATTTAATGAAACAGATGTTGTTTTAAAAAGATAAAACAGTTATTTTGAAAAATTACTTTTTGGTGAATGAGGTTTTGGCCAAATTGATTAAAATAGACAAATGAACTGGACTTTTATGGGAATTATTTTGTTTGCTATTAAAAGAGTACAGAAATTGTCGGGTTTTACAAAACACTAACCGTAATGCTAAAATTAAAAAAGATAAATGTAACATAAACCAGACTGTGATGCTGACTCTAATTATAGAGGATCACTTGAAATGAAAGTATTAAGGATATGGGATAATAAAATGGGAGGGTGGGAAGCTTGCCTTTTTATTTTTCCCTTGCAATTGAGACACTTTTACTATTGGATTACAAAATCAACTGGATACAACTTTTCAGAAAAAAACATTAAAATCCCTCAAGGCAAATTACCAATCTTTTTTTAAAAAAATTGATGCAAAATTGAAGGCGTATTGATATGGTGATGGAAAAAATGGGAATTCACTGACACTTTCTTTTCTGAAAGACATAGATCCTTTTCAAAAATAGATATGATTTGAATTTCAAAGACTTTTGGTTACTAAAGTTGGGGGTGGGTACCTTTGTCTCTGGTTTTCATCGTGAAGTTTTATAAACCTTTGGTTTATAAAAGAAAATCCAGTTTTAAAGGTAAAGGTTTCCCCTGTCCAGGGATGTCCGACTCTAGGACACAGTGCTCATCTCTGTTCCTTGGTCAAGGATCCCAGCATTGTCTTAAGACATGTCCATGGTCATAGTTTATAGTCATATGGCCAGCATGGCTATAAACTGAGGCAAATGAAACACTGTTATCTTCCAAATGAAGTGGTACCTATTTATCTACTTGCACTTGCATGCTTTCAAACTGCTTAGGTAAGTAGGAGCTGGGGCAAGTAATGTGAACCCATCCCGTCATGCAGTGCTCAGGGTTTGAACCTGAGCTGTCAGCTTTCCAGTTTGGTGTCTTTAACCGCTAAGCTATCGTATCCCTCTACTTCTTTTATGTAGAGACTAATTGAAATGTTGCTACAGAAAGAAGCAATAGTAAAGGACTGTAAAAATAAATGATTTTTTTAAAAAAATAATGTAGATAAAATAAGAGATTATTTTATACAATACAATGGTGAATTTGAAAAGAAGAGGCAAGAGAAAACATATCCTATGTTGGATGAGATAAAGAGAAAAAGAAGAGGATAAAAAAAATTGCAGGGAAGATAAATATTTCTCAACAAATTAAGTTTTTATAACATTAATTATCTATGTTATCAGTAAAAATTTAAATAAATATAACTGTGTAAAGCAAACCCCCCCCTCCATTTTAATTTGCGAACAAATCAAAACAGTGAATAGCGTATAAATTATTTAAAAAAAGGAAAAAGATATGATATTAAAAAAACAAGAGTGAGATATTGTATTAAGAGATAGCATGGCTACGCAAGCAGCAACTCATCCATATTATTCCATCTTGTATAAAGCTGGAATAAAGTTGTCTCTTTGGACAAAATAAATAAATACCTAAAGAAACAAAATTTACCAAGGATTACAGAGGAACCAAAACAAATTATGAATGGATTTATAACAACAAGAAACCATTCTGAAGCTATAAAAAATTAAATCATGAAAAGTACCTGGATCAGACCAATTACTAAGGTTTTATTATAAATATTTTAAAGATGAATCTTTACAAACTTCACAATTTAAAAAAATATGATGCTAATATAAACTTTATTTTATATGGAGGAAATATGCCAGAGAGTTTGAAAGAAGCCAATATAGCATTAATACCTAGAGAGGAACAAGATTTGACTTTAACAAGTAACTATAGATCAATATCTTTATTGAAAAGTGATTACAAGTTATTCACAATTATTTCTGGCTGACAATCTGAAAATATTTTTGCAAGAATTTATTCATGAGGATCAATATGGGTTTTAATCTAAAAGACAATTAAATATTAGTAATGTGTTGGATGTTTTTGGAATATTTGGAGTAACATAATTTTTAAAAAGCCATATGAATTTTCTAAGATGCAGAGAAAGCCTTCAACAATTTGAAGTGGGTTTAATTATTCAAAGTTTTGGAAGATAAGAAATTTGGAGATAACTTTATATAATGCACTATACTTCACAAAAAGCACATATACTGCAGCAGGGGTAAAGATTTTAAAAAGGAATGTATAAACCGAGGGCTTTTGCAAATGACTTGGCATTGATTTTTGGAAGATCCTTTAAAGGGAATTTAAACATTAATGGGAAAACGAAAAGGATTGGGTACATTATCATGTTTTAAGATCAACAAACAGAAGATGAAGATGTTAAAAACATGAAAATAGAGGATCAAACAGAACTGATGAATAAAATAGGTTTTATGAGAAGAAAGTAAAATATCTTAGTTATCACTATGACAACTATGAGTTTATGTTATTTCAGAATAACTAGAAGAGATGAAATAAAGTTGGAAAACATATCTTAAAGTGGGAGAAACTACAATTGTCATTGCTGGGGAGAATTTCTGTGATAAAATAAATGTCTTGCCTATAATGATGCAACATATCAATCAAATAAATAGCTGAAATGGGGAGTGAGTAGAGTGGATGCAAAGTTTACTGGGTATCATCAGTGGTATCTGCTGGAGCGGCGGCAATTGCTGAGATGGCACCGGCGGCTTCCCTTCATCATGTGACGTTCCCGGCGCTGTTGCTACTCGAAGGGAAGCCGCCGCCGTTGCCGCTGCCGGGAAGGAGAAAGTTGGTGCAGCTGCCTACAGGTAATAAGACAAAGCACTGAGGAAAGGAGCCCCCTGAAGCTGCCGGGATTGCAGCCGCCCCGTAGCTTGGAGCGCTTATAGAGCTCCTCAGCCTCCTGAAGCTGCCAAGATTGCAGCCACCCCTGGAGGTAACATTTCGGATAATGAACAAAATTTTCTATGGCTATTCGGTATCCGAATTTTTGTTCGGATACAGAAGGAAATTTTTGCCGAAAATTTTGTTCGGTATCTGAAATGTACAAGAACCAAAGCGTTCGAGAACCGAGGTACCACTGTACAGTTATGAAAATCCACAATTTTTTAACTAATGTCTCCCAATGGAAACTATTTTATTCAGACATTTTAAATAGATATGGTCATGTGAAAAATAAGCACCCCATTGAAATGTTTGATGTTTTTGAATAAATTCCAGCAAACAGGTTTTTGATTTTTGTTCCACAATATTGATAACTAAGTGTGATATACAGTAGTATATCAAATTTCATGTACAATTTATATTTTGGTTCCTTTATATTTCATAATTTAAAGGACTCAAAGTGTAAATTTGTGAAAAAAAATATCTGCATCTGTACATTTATCACTATTTCAAAGAATCTGAAATTAGATTCAGGTGCATCAGATCATGTGCAAATGTTCATTAGAATATTGCTGGGAAGGATCTGGGAAGAATCCATCTGATTTAAATCCTAGAATATTTAGTATGATTTATTATTTGCCATTGAACATTTTGGTATCACCATGTCCTGATCAAAAGAGCTCCAAGGACTTCACAAAGGAGGCTTTTGGCACCTGTAAGTCTGGGAAAGGATTTAAAAAGCTCATCAAATAATTGGACATCAATCATTCCATTATCCAGTAGATCATCTACAGCAGTGGTGTCAAATGCGCAGCCCGTGAGCCAGATCCGATCTGCAATAGGCCCAGAGTTATCTCATGGGGTCATCTTGAAGATGGTGAGGGACTGGCCCATGCTGCCCTGGCCACTTGCATCCTGACCCCAGCCACCCAGTCAGCCAATGCAATCAAGCCACATCCACCCACAAAATCCTGATATGGCCTGTAATGGTATCGAGTTTAATTCCCCAAATAGAAAAGATTACTGCATGAAGGAATATGGGGGAAAAATTCCTCTCAGATGATGATGATGATTATTATTATTATTATTAATTAGATTTGTATGCCGCCCCTCTCTGCAGACTCAGAGACATCAGAGACCAATAGATTGTTGTAAGAACAGCCCATTTGATATTGTTTCAGCCAAAAGGGGTGACCCCAGGCAACCCCAAAGAACCAAGGGACTATTAACTTACCATATTTTTGGTGTGTTTTTTACTTCAAAAAAGTGAGCCAAAAATGGGTGTGTCTTATACACCAAATGCTGTTGGGTGGTGGTCAGCAGTGATGGCTTTTCACACGGTCTGGCGCCTGGCGCTGGCCACTGCTACCAAACTGCGTGAGAAGCCACTATCACCAGACTACAGGAAGGCTACTGCCACTGCTGCTGAGGGCATGGCAGAGAAAACCAAGCTTCTGTCCTCCATCGTGTAGGCGCCTGTCTCCCTTGGTAGGTTCATATCACTTCCTCTTCTGTAAACCAACTTCTGTAGCAATCTCAAATGAGTGGGGATGGCAGCAAAGGAAAGTGTGTGTGTGGCGGGGGGTGTAACAGAACAGGGTATCTACGGCAGGCAAGGATGGGCAACAGAGGTGGCAGAGGGGGGAGGAATTGAGGGTCATTTAGGGTGAAAGGTGCATGGGGTGGTGGACAACAGAGAAGTGCCGCAGTCAGGTTTTCAGCTGGAGCCGGGAGAAAGGGATGAGGATGATCCCCTTCTGAGACACGGCCCTTCGGAGAGAGACCTTTGTGATCTGGCAAAGAGACGAGTTTCTCTCAGAGGTGGATCCCAGCAGCAGAGGAATTCTAGGAGTTGAAGTCCACAAGTCTTGAAGCTGTCAAGTTTGAAGGCCCTGGGTTAGGGTGCAAGGGTCTTCAAACCTGGCAGGTTTAAGGCTTGTGGACTTCAAATCCCATATCTGAGCTAGCATGACTGAAGGAGGAATTCTGGGAGTTGAAGTCCACAAGTTTTGAAGCTGTCAAGTTTGAAGTTTGTAAAAAGTGTACATAGTTTTAAAAAGTGTACATGGTTTTTAAAAGTATACATGGTTGTGAAAAGTATTCTGCTACACTGATATTTTATTAAACAATATAATACTATACCATTGGGTTCAGAATACTTTTTTCCTTGTTTTCCTCCTTTAAAATCTAGGTGCGACTTATAGACCGGTGCATCTTATACACCGAAAAATACGGTATTCTCCAGACAGAAAAGGCATTATATGTTAATTCAGAGGTTTAATAAATGATTACAAAGTTAATTTTCCTTCTTTTTTTGTTCAATTACATCATCTTTTACATGGAGCAGGCTTACATTTTCGCATGACTATTGATTCATCCAGGCAGCAGATGTTTATTTGGGTGTATTATTTTTATAAATATAAGCTTCTTTGTGTGAACTTTTACTTAATTACAATTTTAATGGATGTTTGGACTAGCAAGCTATCTCACAACATTTGGAAAACTGTAAATGTCTGATTTTAATGGTCTGCAACCATTTCAATTTGCACAGTAAAATAGTCAGTTGGAAAAATTCACGTTAACATTTGAGCTAAATGAATTCCTCCCCCTTCTTAGTTGTGCAGAATCCTCTGGGACAGCATTCACACATTACCATATCACAGGCATATATCTGTTAGAAAATACAAAGTTTCATAGACAACATGCCGTAGTATTTCAGATATGGTGACTATCAAGTGTTCTATAATAAAATGCAGAACAATTCTCTACAGCCTACTTGCATTGACTCCAAGAATGAGCACAAGGATTCAGTAAAGGTTGTAAAAAAAGGTTTTAGGTCTTATTTCTTGGCTACAGAGAAATATCTGGATGTCTTAATTATTCTGACCTGTAAAGGTAAATGTAAATATTCCCCTTGCACAGATGTGCTAGTCATTCTCAATTCTAGGAGGCAGTGCTCATCTCCATTACAAATCCAAAGAGTCAGTGCTGTCTGATGATGTCTCCATGGTCATGTGGCTGGATTGACTCAATGCCAAAGGTGGTCTCTATTTTTCTACTTGCATTTTTACATGCTTTCGAACTGCTATGTTGGAAGAAGCTGGGTCAAGGAATTGGAGGGGGGGTAGCTGCCAAACTGCTGACCTTTCTGATTGGCAAGCTCTTAGTCACTGAGCCACCCTGTCCCCTATTCTGACCAGTAGCTGGTCATTCTTTTAAAACTCTGGTATTAGCCTTAACTTTAAAACTGTCATTCATTCAATTGAATTGAATTTGTTACCTGTCCATGTCATTTAGCAGTTCTAGACTTGATATTTTAAGATTTGGAATCCATCTGGAAATGGTTGTTGAAGAATTTTTCATCAAAGCATATTGAAGACAAGGAAACCAAATAAGATAAAATATTACGGTATCTTGTACTGCATCCCATAGTGTGTACTCTCCAAGCAGATAGCTGAAAAAGTACCATATTTTTCAGCATATAAGATGCACCTTTTAAGCCCCCAAAAGAGGGTGAAAACTTGGGTGCGTCTTATACACCAAATGCAGCCCCACCCAGCCGCCCCCACCCTTTGGTCTCTGCCTGTCACCAATTTACTGTACCTCCTTGCAGCAAACAGCAGCAGAGCCTGATTAGCACAAGTCACTGATTATCTGTCTCCCAACACTCTGCTGATTGATTAAAGTTGCCTGCTAGCCAATGTGCTAAAGTGAAAGTGAAACTAAAGCTGCACAGAGGCAAATTGCTGCAGGGAGAGGCAAAGGCTGAAACTGGCTGATTGTTTTTGCTGCTAGGAGGTAAGTCAATAACTATAAATGCCTATAGAATGTTCAAATCAGACTTATTTTTTAAAGACTGCTTTATTATTGTTCTAGACAATTGAACAAAATGAAGAAGCTTTTAAAAAAAAATAAATGCTTGATCTGATACAATAGCCCAGTGCTACTGTATCTTCTTTTAAATAGCAGAGAATAACCATACTTGCAGAAAGCCACATCAATTTTAAAGATCTGTAAAAGTATAATCTGAAATATCCTGTTTTACTATCAAGTATTAGTATTAAGTATTAGTATTAAGATAAGGCAGCTGTGTTAAACCCTGACTTAGTTATGTTTGGAGTAGATCTATTTAAATAATTGGGAAGGGTTAGTGTGATTACATTTAAGAAAATATTTTGGGATTAATATACTGCCATAATGTACATTTCTCCAATTCTTTGCTATTTCTGTGGGTCAGGCACACATACACAGAAATACACAGCAAACAGTGTATATCACCTGTGCTGTTGCTGTTTGGCAAATTGCTGGGAGGCAGAGGCCTTTTTTCCTTGTTTTCCTCCCCCCAAACTAAGGTATGTCTTATACTCCAGCGCGTTTTATACTCTGAAAAATATGGTAGTTCTGTCTATTGTTGTTTCTCCTTCCTGAACACTTCAATCTCTTTCTCCCTTGCCTTTTACTTGATGGATAGTTCCCCAACCCCTGCAAGAGTTCTATAGGCAAGCGACTCCCAACTACCAGGACAGTCTTAATTTTCCTTTGCTAAATACCAGAGCAGTACTTCTGTTTTAAAGGATGCCTTGCTTCAATGGAAGACCTTCCAATGAAAACCTGTTCCATTATGCAAAGTCACCTCTGGACTTCTAAGAGTGAGTAGCAGAATGTTGCCCTTCTTTGTACTGCTCCATAGTTCTTCTTCCTCATTACCCTCTAGTAACTTTCCAAAATTGGAACATGCTTCAAAGTTCTTCCAGCTTTGGCAAGCTTGCAAAAAACCCCATTGCACTAGATTTTGCAGTCATAGAGAGAAGGCACCAAGAAATTCTAAGGCAAGCTGAAGTGCTTTGTTGAAGCAAATTGTCTCTTGATTTCAGAAAAGAAAACTTATCATCTCTATTTTATTTGTTTGGAGTAGGTGTGGATGGCACCAGAGCAGGCAAGCTCCAGTAATACAGAAGTAGGTGAAATGATGCCACATCCTCACTGAAGTAAAAAAAAAAGGAGTAAAAACATAAAACTCTCTGACTGGTAGAAGACTAGTACTGTATTCATGGAGTGTAGAACCTAGCTCTGTTTCCCAGTTTCTTTCTATGCATTGCAGGATTAGAATATTCTCGTGATGAGATGGAGACAGTGTAATAAAGACAAATCATTTTAAAATGGCATATCGGTTGAGATTTGTTCCTGACTGCGAGAAACAAACAGAACATGGTTAGTCAATGAATCTTGTCTGGTGACTCAGTCAGCCAATCGAAGCAAAATGCTGACTGACTGTTGTGGTTAGCTCTGGCCCTGCTCCTGCCCCAAGGACTGTGGATGTGGGGGAGACATCCACATGCTGCAGGCCTGTTTTGCCCCAAGTGGAATCTGATGATGAAGGCTCCTCTGACCAAGAAGACATGAGTGACAGGGAGGAGGAGTGTGGGGCAGACAGCTCAGAAGGAGATCAATTATCTAGCTCCTCCTTGGATTCAGAACAAGAGTTAATGATACAACCACGCATGCGGAGAGCGATGCATAGGCAACAACAACTGAGAGATTATTATCAAAGAAAATGAGGCCACCAGTGGTTGGGTGGGGTTGTGGTAGTTAGTGAGGCTGCTATAAATAGCAGCCTGTGGGTTTGGCCATTGTGGAGGATTATCTGATCGTTGTGTTTCGTGACTGCTTTACTGATTTTGACTTTTTGTGTGCTGATTTTTCCCTGCTTTGAAACTAAACCAGAGCAAAGTGTGTTTCACTTTGTGAAAGAAGAAGGACTGTGAATTGCCTCACAGCTGCAAGCTAAGTATCATAGAACTGATAAGGGACTTGTACCAATTACCAGTTTGTTTGGAGATGAGTGCTCTTGGCTATACCAAAAGAGGGCTTGGTTTAAGTGAATTTTCATTATAAAGAACATTGTTTTGAATTTTCAAATGTGTGTGTGTGTCTGAAATTTGTACCTGTGAATTTTTGGAAGGATTCTACCAAAGAGCCCGACAGAACACTGACCATATCCCAAAAATTGAGGAAGAAGAAGGATGTGGTTTAGTCAATTCTCCATTATACTTTGTTGTGAAAACATCTCTTAATATTTAGACTTATAGCAATAGCATTCAGACTTATGTAGCTTTTCATAGTGCTCACTCATGGGCCATGAATGTTAACACCTATTCATGGCTGAACGGTGATTCACTTGATATGTATGTGTGTATGATTGTTTAGTTTAGCTAGGGGTTTTTAACATTAGTTTAATGGGTTTTTTATTGTTTTTACTATTTAATATTTGACTTTGATTCTAATATTGTACTGTATTATTTTATTGTTGTAAGCCCCCCTGAGTCACATGGGACTGAGATGCATGACTGTTTTTTATATTAAGGGTTTTGAATTGTTTTTTAATCATTGGATTTGTACTGTTTTGTTGTTGTGAGCTGCTCCAAGTCTTCCGAGGGGGGTGGCATACAAAATAAATAAATAAATAAATAAATAAATAAATAAATAAATAAATAAATAAATAAATAAATAAATAAATAAATAAATAAATAAATAAATAAATAAATAAATAAATAAATAAATAAATAAATAAATAAATAAATAAATAAATAAATAAATAAATAAATAAATAAATAAATAAATAAATAAATAAATAAATAAATAAATAAATAAATAAATAAATAAATAAATAAATAAACAAACAAACAAACAAACAAACAAACAAACAAACAAACAAACAAACAAACAAATAAATAAACAAACCAACAAACCAACCAACAAACAAACAAACAAACAAACAAACAAACAAACAAACAAACAAACAAACAAACAAAATATAAGTCAAATAAATTAAATTCAATTTGCAGCCATCTCTAAACAGTTTACAGAATCAGCATATTGCCCCCAACAATCTGGGTCCTCATTTTACCCACCTCGGAAGGATGGAAGGCTGAGTCAACCTTGAGCTGGTGGTCAAATCTGAACTGCTGAACTACAGCTCGCAATTAGCTGAACTTGTTTTCAGTGCTGCACTCTAACCACTGTGCCATCCCGGCTCATTAATTGCCATGCAGTCTCTGAAAGAACATGTGGTATTGTAGAAATCTTTTGTTATTTGAATCAGCAAAATGCAGTCATTTATGAAGCTTCTGATTTATTTTGCTATGCACAACGCAAAAATATCCTTCTGTGGTGATTAGAAAGATGTAAGAAATAAATAAATAAAACTCACATAAAGTAGGAGCTGAGAGTGCTATAGTGTTTGCCAATAGGCAGCTGAGCACCATCCAGATTACTGGTTATGACCTCTTAGCACCTGTGTTCCCAGTAGATACTTCCTAATTAGGATTTTCACCCTCGGGTGAAAATCAGGGCACAAGAACAAGGAAATAATGCTCTTCAATATAAACTGCATCCCTGCGAAGCATCTTGGATGGCATTTTTTCCAGAAAGTTCTTAGAACAGCAGTCAAAACAAAATTGTTCCAGAGAGCGTTTAGTGGTTGCTAAGATGCCAAGAGGAGTCTTAATGTTATTAATTAGGTATGTTTTTAATGTTCCTCACAGATTTTATGAAAGCTGCTAGAAGTCTGTGAGGCACTGGGGCCACATAGATGATATAATAACGCACCAATCAAAATTTAGCTTATTTTTTTTAGTAGCTATCAATTGGAAAACTACCATAGAGGCTCACTGAACATGTATAAAATGGAATAACTGCAATGCTCTCCACGGTGCTGTTTGCAAAGTGTGAAGATCGATAGTAAAATTAGTTTTTCTTAGCATTTTTGTAACATCAAATTTGTAAGCAGGGCAAGTCATTAAGCAAGGACTATCTGCATCAATATTTGTCCTAAATTTAGAAACTTTGCGTTTCTATCTTTATTAGCATAATGTTAAAGACTCTTAACAGCTCTCTCTTTTTCAGAGTAGAGAAATAATGTTATGACAGGGATAGATAGCTCACGATTGGCACAAAGAACAGATGTTTGCAGGCATCTGGGATGTGTGAGACAGATGTCAGAACTGTTAATGCATTTGTAGAAACCATAAGAATTGTATTCATTTTCTTATGTCTCCAGTAAGCAGGACTAAAAAAGAAATAAGAAAATGAAAATTCCAAGCATTAGCATTTGATTCTCCTTTTTCAATCAAATTATTTTCCATTAAATTAGAGGGAGGAAGTGAACCTGTGAGAATATAATAAAGTTTGAGTAGTCACTATCACTAAGCCTGATTCTGCACAAAAAAATAGTTAAAGGAACATTAGTTATGCCCCAAAATCAATGAGTGTGAATAGGAGACTTCAAATTATATACCCATAGAGGTCATGAACTTATTTCTGAAGATGAATAATTAACATAGCAGCAGGTAAGGAAGAAATTTAGTGTGTTCAGAAGATCAAATAAAGTCCGTATGGTGAGCTTATGCAATCCCATTTCAACATTATTTTCCCCTCCAGGTTCATGGAACATTTCAGGAAGTAGTGGATTTTTGCCTGGGTGTTTGGCAACTTAAAGCTGGATTCCTGCTGACTCCTAATTATTCCTTTTTTCTCAGAACCCATTTGGACTTTGCACCATAACATATTATTTTTATTTTATTTATTTTTTATTTTATTCATTTGCCCAATACACAAATACATAGGAAGAAAAATAGACATGTGATAATATATATAAGGGTAAAAGTGAACTTAGAGGAGAGGATATATGAAAGGAAGAGAATATATAAGATAGGTGAAAGAAAGGAAAGACAATTGGACAGGGGACAAAAGACACACCAGTGCACTTATGTACGCCCCTTACTGGCCTCTTAGGAACCTGGAGAGGTCAATCGTGGAGAGTCTAAGGGAGAGGTGTTGGGGGTTAGGGGTTGACACAATTGAGTCCGGTAATGAGTTCCACGCTTCGATAACTCAATTGTTGAAATCATATTTTTTACATTCAAGTTTGGAGTGGTTCGTATTAAGTTTGAATCTGTTGCGTGCTCTTGTGTTATTGCGGTTGAAGCTGAAGTAGTCATTGACCGGTAGGACGTTGCAGCATATGATCTTGTGGGCAATACTCAAATTGTGTTTTAGGCACCGTAGTTCTAGGCTTTCTAGGCCTAGGATTGTTAGTCTATTTTTGTAGGATATTCTGTTTTGATTTTTTCCAGCACATCATCATTTCCTTACATCAGTTTCTAAGACTCTGAAAAGACACTGGAACTTGGTGTGCAAAGTGCCACATAGAGCAGGGGTCCCCAACCCCCGGGTCGCAGGAGAAATAGGCAAGTTCACATGTGTGATAAATAAATATTGATTCCCAGTGCCTAATACTACTGCTAATAGAATTTTACTTAAAATAGAACTCTGAATAGATTCTCTACATCAGTGATCACTAACCTTTCCAGCTTGGCAGCCTGGCCCAGCGGGGAGGGCATGTGAGTGGCAGGCTGACGCAGATGTGCACAACTCCATTTGTGTGAGTGGCACATAAGCACGCCCTCTACTCACACTAGTGGACTTCATGCTCAAAGTTCTATTTTAGATAAGATTTTATTAGCAGTAATATTAGACACCGGGAATCAATGTTTATTTATCTTTATATTGCTGTTCATCTCATGCAGTGACTCTGGTGTTCTCCATAATAAAAAAGAGTACATAATAAAATACCTTTTATATGTTGTTAACTCCTGCAACTCCTTGGTTAAATTCCTGAATTTTTTTTAGCAAAACATTTGGAAGTGGTTTGCCATTGCTATTTCTTAGGGCTGAGAATGACTGGCTAGCTCATGGTCATTCAGCTCATTTTATGCCTAAACTGCATCTAGAACTCATAGTTTCTAGCCTGGATCCTTAACCACTACCACCTGGTTCTCCTAAATACATACAAAAATAAAAATGCAACCTAATTACAGGTTCTCCTTGATAATATTAATGGTGATTATAAAGCAGAATGTCACATGCAGGAGTGGGCTGCTGCCCGGATGGGGGAGAGGAGTGGGGTAGCAAAAATGGAGCTCCACCCCAGAGCACCCAATCTGCACTGAAACATATTGAAAGAAAATGTAGGGTGTCCTGCATAAGCCACACCCACAGTATGGTAATAAAAAATTTGGTAGCACTTCACTGGTCACATGACTCTACTGTTTAGTTATCACAGTTCTGGCAATTCTATTTGCCAAAGTTAAGCGAAACATGCAACATGATTGATTCTTTTCTTCGATTTTTATGCCACCCTTCTCCTTAGACTCAGGGCGGCTTGCAACATGTTAGCAATAGCACTTTTTAAAAACAGAGCCAGCATATTGTCCCCACAATCCGGGTCATCATTTTACCCACCTCGGAAGGAAAGAAGGCTGAGTCAACCTTGAGCCGGTGATGATATTTGAACTGCTGACCTGCAGATCTACTTTAGTGGCCTGCAGTACCTGCTGCGCCACCCTGGCTCTTAAGTGTGACATTGTGTGTTCTAGGTTCCCCACTGGCTTTGTTTGTTGGAAGCTGACAGTGAAGGTTTCAGATAAAGATGAGACAGGGGAATGTTGCAATGTCATAATTACTAGTTCTTCAGGCTGGTGTTTCTGTCCTTGTTCTAAGGCGAACACTGCGAGACCTAAGCTGCCTTCCTTCAGAAGGGGGGGGGGGCAGTTGATTTTATTGATAGATGACAACTCTATCTTTATGTGTCACATGTTTTTTTTGCTGAATTTGAAAATTAAGGGAGATTAGGATAGATCTATTTTGGCCTTATTTTGGCCTCATCAGCTAGCCATACCCACTGGGACTTGAACCTGCAACCTTTGCCTTGTAAGGCAGAGAATTATCCTCTAGGCTACAGTATCCAATCCCTTCAGCTCTTTTATATATATACTGTATATATAAAACATGTGATATTAACCATTTTTATAATTACTGTTTTCATACTTTGTCACTATCATGTTGGCACTATAAGTTTGTTACTTATACATCCACAATATACATTTTTATTTTTTGTTTCTATTTTGGATCCATTTGTGCCATCTATTCCAGTTATTAAATTATTTGAATCCCATCACTGAACTATTGTGTTGCTTTCAATGTATTTCATACACTTCCTCTGCATGTACTTCTTTTCACATCCAGAACAATAATTTGAATACAATGGAAGTAGTGGTTGTGACTGGAGGATAGTGGTCAAGGTTCTCATGGGCCATGTGCAGTTCCCATACCCTGGAGCTGTATGTTGGAGTGCAAAGGTTCCCTTTTATACTCTGTATAAATTGGCTGCTGAGGAGTAAGGCTAATTGGGACCTTGTGAGTCCCACATTATTCTCTCCTGTCTCCTTTTCATGAGACTAAGGTGGTTAAAAAATAGGGCAGAGCTTATGGAAAGCAGGTTCAGCAATTGAAACTGGGTTGCCTCTGTGGCTTAGAGACTGGTAACTTTGCCATCATCTGTTCTCCACATAATCTTTTTCTTTCAACTTCCTGCTGGTTCTCTGTGAAGTGACAGATTGATGTCTAGACCACAAACAGTTGGCCACAAAGGCTCATTTTGTTCTTTGGCAGCCGTTGCTTCAGCAACTATCATTTTTCATATGATTTTAAGAGGATGAAACTAGCACACCTGTTTTGAACCCGAATCAGCAGGTGAGGTAGATGTTAAGGAGACCCGAGTTTTGTCCTTTTATGGCTTTCTAGAAGTGGAGGAGAATTTTTCCACTGTGTAGCTGTGAAGTGAAAACAAATGTCCCTGAGTCAAGACCCCTTGGTAGAAAGAAATTCAGCAGATGAAAATGCTGCATTTTTATGAGATTATCTCACTGAAACCCATGTTTTATTTCCCAAAGGTTATATTTTTAAAAACAAGTACAACAACCCTACTTAAGCAATATAAACCCTCATCATTCTTCAGCATATTACATTATATAACAAAGGCTCCACAATACAATTTTTATCCTGGGTGGTCATTAGATAGGTTAATATTTCATTTTCAAATGTGGAGCTTGAGTCAGCTTGTTTTTTTTTCATTTCTTCCCCTGCTCCCTTATTTATAACCAAAGCCTCTAGGTAGGAATTTTTCCTACTTTTTAATATAAGGCTCTGTTTTTTATTTGCAAAAAAGAAAGACTAAAAATTCTTAATAGACATATATTTCCTTAAGATGTTGGTCAAAACTTATTTCAAAATGAGTTAAGAAAAGTGTTGTAATGTTTAAAACAACCTGGACTGAATAATAAATATTAAAAGATGTGTTGTGCTGTGCTGTGCTGTGCTGTGCTGTGCTGTGCTGTGCTGTGCTGTGCTATGCTATGCTATACTATACTATACTATACTATACTATACTATACTATACTATACTATACTATACTATACTATACTATACTATACTATACTGTGTTACATTACTATAGACCATTTGTTTCAAGTAAGTTGTTCCCTGAAGATCTAAAGGCATGAAGTCTGGGTACTTGATGAGTCATTTCATCACACATGATCAAATAACATACCAGGGAAAGCTTGAGTGCACTTTTCTCAGACATGGAAAGCAAGTCCTGTGAGAACCTGACCCAACCAGGAGATTATAGACAGATACATAGGTAAATGGAGCTTTCTTACTACCTTATCTCAGCTTGGAAGTTAAGCAAGGTCAGTCCTGGTTGGATGAGCAACCTAGAAGTCATCAGGGTTGGATGAGCAACCTAGAAGAAATACGAAGGCCAAAGGCTAGACAGAAAAATCTCAACAACTAAATCTGGAAGGCAATGACACATTCCTTCTGAATTATAGCCCCAAGAAAATATACTACACACTCAAATTTAACTTAAATTCAGCTTAAAGTATATTTTTACAATGCAACTTCTATCCAAATCTGTAATAACCAATTTCCCCAATTCAACTCTGTCTCTACAATTAAAATAGTTATATCCATTCTTACATTATCATTATATTCTATTATATACTAGGGAAATCAAAATTCTGTGAAGCTTTATATTACTTTTACAAGGACAATTGATATTCTTTGGTTACTCACTTCACTCCGATCATTTTTTCTTGAATACGAGTTTAAGTACACAGTAATTTTATTTATTTGTTTATTTATTAGATTTGTATGCCGTCCCTTTCCGTGGACTCGGGGCGGCTCACAACACAATAAAACAATTCATAACAAATCTAATAATATACAATTTAAAATTTAAAATAGTTAAAAAACCCCATTTTTAAGCAGACATACCTACAAACATACCATACATAAATTATATAGGCCCGGGGGAGATGTTTCAATTCCCCCATGCCTGACAACAAAGGTGGGTTTTGAGAAGTTTACGAAAGGCAAGGAGGGTAGGGGCAGTTCTAATCTCTGGGGGGAGCTGGTTCCAGAGAGTCGGGGCCGCCACAGAGAAGGCTCTTCCCCTGGGGCCCGCCAACCGACATTGTTTAGCTGACGGGACCCGGAGAAGGCCGACTCTGTGGGACCTAATCGGTCACTGGGATTCGTGCAGCAGAAGGCGGTCTCGGAGATATTCTGGTCCGATGCCATGAAGGGCATTTTATATTTTATATTTCCATCAAATGGTTAACATATTCTACATTCATTTTCTCTCTAATGACATATTTATTTTAATCGATGGTATGCATTAGTCCATGTGAGTAAAATGAAAGAAACTGGATAATTAAGTTCTACCCACACATCAGTCCAGGAGCTATGGCTCAGGTCAATTCACATTTGAATCCCCAAATATAAAATCTACAGTCACTGTACCCAGTAGTAAGTTAAATTTCCTTTTCTTTTCTTTGAACTCAGAAGAAAATAATCTGACTGATCAGATCTAAGAGAAGGAATTAGAAATGGCAAGAATTTTGAAGAGGAACAAGTGAATTTTAGCCTGAAACATGCAATTGCCAGAACGACACTGCAAAAAGAAAATAAAGTTTGGGCAAAGAACTGTTTTAAATATTTGACTTAATTTAATTTAAACTATGCTGTAAGTAAAATAATCTAATAAAATTTGTAAGATTAACCATTTTTTCTGGTCTAGCACATTAAAAATAATAAGAGAGTAGCACACCGAAATAATTTTGTATCCTTCTTCTGAAGGGTCTTTTAAAAAGACCATTAGGATATTATGTCCAGGAAAGGAAGAAGCAAGCCTCTTTGCCCCGCTCTTCAAAATTACAGATACTATGCTCCTTCATCAAGTAACAAAAACAAAAAGCATGCTGGAATAGATTGGAATGGCTTCTTATTGAAATGCATACTAAATTTAACTATGAGAGTCAGATGTATGCCCACCGAAGCTTTCCCTATGTTATCTTTTAATTGTCTGGTTATCTTTTAATTATCTTGGTTCTTTAGCTCTTATCCCAGCTTACATTGTGTACCATTGTATTTAGTAATTCCACTCATACATCTTGAAAGTTGGCGTTCTTTTTTCCAAGAACCAATCATTCTGGAGAGCTGGCTTGTGGCATGTCAGCACATCTACAGATTCAAGAAGTCAAATGGGAAACTATCTTCCAATAGAAAGAATACCTGTAACTCAGGGTTGAACTCTGGAGTCTTTGGTACTCTCTGAGCTTAGTTGTTTTCTTGCAGATGTTTCATTTCCTAGTTGGTTAACGAAATATCTGCAAGAAAACAATCAACAAACTCAGAGAACACTGTGAAACCTGTCCTCTTTCTCACCGTTTCTTAATTTCTGTGCTCAGCTCCCAATTTTACTAGTTTTCCCCGTCTTTCCTGTCCTTCCCAGGCCATGAAAGACATCACCAAAGCCATCACAATAAAGACAAGAATGATTAGGAAAAAGAAGAGTTTCTTCTCCTTTCAATGCATAGGAAGACAAAATGATGAACGACAGATACTGTAAATAAAATGGGATTGGATTATTTGACTCTGTGCAACAATATTTCTTGGTGGGTGGAACTCATTTGTAGAAATTAGAAGAAAAGAAAAGAAAACACCAATGTAACTAGGAGGCAAAATGTTATCAGAATTTAATAGGAGCCAAAAGTATAAATAGATATAGAATAGGATATAATTCTTTATTGGCCCAATCACCGTTCCCCGTAAGCTGCGTGCGTGAGCACGCGTGTGCCCCAAAATACCCCCCGCGCACCCTTTTCCACCGGCGTGCGCTCCCCATCCCCCTGCCAGCCCGCGGGGGGCGGGGGCAGAGAGGCGCCGGCAGTAGAAGGAAAGGGAGCCGCGGCCGCCCCTGCCTCCCCATCGTGCCTCCCACCCCCTCGTGCCCCTGGCCTCTCAGCGCTGCCCCCACCTGCCCAATCCGCCCCCTCTCCTCTTCCAAGAAAAGCGCGGAGGCTGCCTGCTTGAGCCTCCCAATGCCGCTTCGCCCTGCCTGTCTCCGCTGTGTTTTCGGGAGGGGAGCGGCGGGAAAGCCCTGTGCCTGCCAGAAAAGCCAGGAAAGCAGCGCACCTTTTAAACACGCTGCTTTCCTGCACCTCTTTCCTGGGGGGGGAGTGTCCTCCTCCCCCCCGCCCAGGAAAGAGTTGCAGGAAAGCAGCGCATTTGAAAAGCGCACTGCTTTGCCGGAAAGCCAGCTTTCCTGGCCGGCACAGGGCTTTCCTGCCGCTCCCTCCTGAAATCACAATGGAGACAGGCAGGGTGAAGCTGCGTTGGGAGGCTCAAGCAGGCAGTCTCCGCGCTTTTCTTGGAAGAGGAGGAGAGGGGGCAGATCGGGCAACGGGAGGCTAAAGCTGGTGGCGGCAGACCTCCATTGTGTTTTTGGCTGGGGGGGAGGCAGGAGGACCTTCCTGGCTTTCCTGGGCAGCTGGCTTGAGCCTTGTGCCGGTCAGCAAAGCTGGCTGCCTGCCGGAGATGTGGAGAGAAAGAAGGGAAAGAGGGGGAGAGAAAGAGGAGAGGAAAGAAGGAGGGAGGGAGGGAAGGAAGGGAGAGAAAAGGGAACAAGAGGGAGAGAGAAAGGGAGGAAGAGAGGAAGGAAGGAAGGAAGGAAGAGATAAATATAAAGGGAGAAAGAGATGGAGGAGAAGAGGAAAAGGAAGGAAAGGAGAGAGAGAAAGAGAAAAAAGTGGAAGGAAGAGAGAAGGAAAGAAAGGAAAGGAGAGACAGAGAAAGAGAGAGAGAGAGAAGATAGGGAGGAAGAGAGAGAGTGAGAGAGAGCAAGAAAGAAAGAGTGAGAGAGGAGAGAGAAGAAAGAGAGTGAGAGAGAGGAAGAAAGCAAGAGAGAGAGTGGAGTGGAAGGAAGAGAGAGGGAGAGAGAAATAATCGAAAAAGGGGAGAAAAAAGAGAAATGAGAAAATGATTGAGGCAGAGAATGACAGGAAAGAGAGAGAAACAGAGAGAGAAGTGACTCTTGATTTAAAGCATATGGTAAAAACACTTAAATAATAACAGAGAAAAAAAACCCCAGCCCTCACCTGTTTTTATTAATAGTTATGTTTTTGGATTTGCTGGTTGTTTTAGTTTTAATAGTAATAGAGTTTGGTTTGGTTTGGTTTTATTATTAATTTCTTTTAATAAAAAAGAAGGGATTTATTATTTATTTATATTTATTTGTTTGTTTGTTTATTTATTTATTTATTTATAACACTTAGTGATAGTTATAGGTACAATAAGCAATCAAATCATACTAGGAAACAATCAATATCAATATAAATTATGAGAATATAAGCAAAAAATTTACAGTCATAAGTGGGAAGAGATCAGAGGTAGGCTCTACCAGTTCTAATTGATACTTAGACGTCTAACTGGTTCAACTGGTGGTGATGTCCGTGCCATTCCATGGGCACCCCTATCTTAGATTTTGCTTCTGTGCATATGCAGAAGTTATTTTTTGATTATTTTCCGGGAAGGGACGTGCACTTCCATCTTGATGCAAATCAGTAGGGAAGGTAAACAGAACCCAATCCTGGAGGAGATGGGTGATAGGAATGATGAAAAGACTAATAATAATAGTAATGCAGCCTTAGTGAATAGTTTGACAGTGATGACAGAATTATTTGTTTAGCAGAGTGATGGTGTTTGGGGAAAAACTGTTCTTCTGTCTAGTTCTCTTGGTATATAGTGCTCCATAGTTTTGTTTTGATGGTAGGAATTGAAACAATTTAGATCCAGAATGAGAGTGGTCTGTAAATATTTTCACAGCCCTCTTTTGATTATACAGGTCCTCAACGGAAGGTAGGTTGGCAATATTGTTTTTTCTACAGTTCTGATTATCTTCTGAAGTCTGTGTCTAGTCTTGGGTTGCAGAACCAAACCAGACAGTTATAGAGGTGCAGATGAAAGACTCAATGATTCCTCTGTAGAACTGTGCCAGCACCTCTTTGGGCAGTTTTGAGATTTCTGATTTGGCACAGAAAGAACATTCTTTGTTGTGCTTTTTTGATGATGTTTTTGATGTTAGGTGTCCATTTTAGGTCTTCAGATATGATAACTTAGAAATTTGAAGGTCTTTACTGTTGATATTCTGTTGTCTAGTATCAGAAGAGGCAGTATGTGAGGATTTCTCCTAATGTCTACCATCATTTTTATGCTTTTGAGTGTGATCAATATTTTTCAGTATTCAATGTTTATAAGAAGTCATTATATTTTTTTCCTGGGGGATGAGCTATTAGCAATTGGAGGACAGTAGAATCACTCCATATTTTGGAAATTTTATTTGTTTGAATAAAAATATTATTTCTTTGAATAAAAATAATCTAGAAGAATTTCCCTAGGAGAAAAAATAATCATACTGGCATGTTTTTTCTTCAGAAAAAAATAGAAATTCTATAAGTTGAGGGCGTAACAAAATTACACATATTAAATGTAGAAAGATGAGACACTTACAAGGCATTAGAATACTCAAAATAATATGGAATATAACATCCTATTTTATCCTAAACTTAGAATATGTATAGCTTATTCTGTAGTAAGTTTCACACCTGAAAAGTGACACACCATTTAAAATGCAATGAATGTTGAAGAAACATTCTTTTGTTCATAGTATTGTATATACTTGTTATTGGTTCTAATCTTGGTGAGAGACCCTGGAGTAGAAAGGCTGAATATAATATAACAATATAGCAGCAATTGGTTTCATTTTCTTACATGAATTTAAAGCTATCTGAGCTAATGGCTATTACTGTCCACTTTTATGCCACAATTTTTTTCCAAGTGTTGGAAGAAATCACCATCTGTGTTCAGTTCCAAGGGGAGAAAGATACTGGAAACATGGAGACTGATTAGAAAGATGGTTTATTGATGAACAGAATCACATGGCTTGAGATTCTGGGCAAAAAGAGGCAGAGATGCTGCAAGTGCTTGGGTTTTATGCCCGCTGTTCGGTCTTGAATTTGAGTTTGTGTTCTGATTGGTTGTTAGACTCCCTTGGGGCCATTCAGGGGTTACTTTGTATGTTTTCTTTTAAGTCGCCGGCTTGGTTTACTCTTGCTGGGTAATGATGTTATGAAAGGGCTTTGAACAATTCCTACTATGGCTCTGCCTGAAGGAGGTAGATCTTTGTTATGTAGAATAGACTGGTCCAGGCCTTAATGGCCCATTGACATAGGTATGAAAAGGGGCTGAGTTTCTTCCACCCTTTTAGGGGAAATATTCTGCCCTTTTTATGTTTCCTAAAATATCTCATTTGACAAAGAGAGGGGTGGGTGCTAACTTCCTACACAAGCTTATTAAGTGCCATATTTGGCCTCAATCTACTACACATCAGCTCTGTTTAGTGGGCAATACTGTGATCAAGCACTCACATTTCTGTTTATTTTATTCTGAGTACTCCATTTTCTATTTCTCTAATAACAAGTGATGGACATAAATATGGAGGTGGCAGAGAACTGAGTGAAGCTTCATATACCAAAACTGGCAAATAAGAAGAGAACATCAAGGGATGCTATAAAACACTAAAAAGAAAAAAAGCATTCCAGAGAATTGAACATGCCTGATGGGTTCTCAAAAGTTGGAGAAGACTTTTTTTTCACATACCTTCCATTGCAAGTGTTTTTCTGTCAAAGACTTGTCTCTGACACAGCTCTGCTAGCATTTTAGAGCTGAATGTATTGTGTCCCTAAAGTAATTGTCTCTGATACTTGTAGTGATAATTACATGCACAATTATAGCAGTTACAACGCTGCCTTTGAAAAATAGCTAATGAGAAGCCCTTCCAGCATCTTAATCTTTCTGAAGCCATGTTGCTTTCATAGGATGGAGCTGGACTAGTCCATTATGAGAAGGATGGGGAGAAAGATGCTTGCAATGTGAAAGACAGCTCATACAATTTTTTTAATCTATGAAAACAATGGGTGGGATATGTTGTTAAATTTACTTTGTGTAGTTGCAATTTTCATCAAATTAACAATTTTTTATAAATTCTATGGAATGCTCCATTTCTACAAATAGGCATGTTCCGAACATTCTGAAAAACTGTTGCGGTCACTATGACCTCAGGTCTATGATTAAGGGTTGAAGAAAAAAAGCTACCACCCCAGTGGACTTCATTTCCCATTATAGATAAATATACAAATTCCAACTGCTCTTCAGTCTATTAAATGAGAATTTTAGACTGGGAGGGAAGGAGAAGGTGATTTCAAGTTCGGCACGGCATGTCAGTCCTTATCTCAAAATCGATTTTCCTTCTCTATAAATGTATTCATCAGTTTCTCGGGGGGCTCTTGCTGATTGCTTCTGCTAGCATTCACATTTAAACAAGAGCTTCCTCTTCTCCCATCCTGGCTTTCTTTAATTTGAGCCAAGATGATATTGAATCTATGACACGCAATAATTTTCTGGGAATTAAACCAATGTGATGGAGATACAGAGAAAGCAAGAAAGATAGATGATACATATACAGACAGACAGATGATAGACAGACAGACAAACAGACAAAACTTTAGTGTGTTGCAGATTAAAATGTAAAGACCCAGTTAAGTTTCACATTTGGGTTTTGTGAAAGCCTTTGAGCCATGCTTGAATCTAGTCAGGGAAATGCAACATGGGATGGTGGGATAAAGTCTGTAGCTATTAGCCATGGTGCTAATGAGAGCTGCTGGAGTTAGACAGGGGGAAATTTTGTCATGCCTTCAGTGGCACTTTCCTATGTAACTGCAGCCCTGCAGTGTAATCTATCAGTGTATTAGATTCTGGAGAGGAGCATTGGGCACCTCTTTAAGTGAATACCATGATGTAGGGGGTCGGCTTACTGGGGAGGAAAGCTCTCTACATGGGGCTACCTCTGAAAAATGTTCGGAAACTTCAGATCGTGCAGAACGTAGCCGCGAGAGCCATCTTGGTGCTTCCAAGATTCGCCCACGTTTCTTCAACACTCCGTGGCTTGCATTGGCTGCCAATCAGTTTCCGGTCACAATTCAAAGTGTTGGTCATGACCTTTAAAGCCCTACGTGGCAATGGACCGGATTACCTCCGGAACCCCCTGCTACTGCACGAATCCCAGCGACCGATAATGTCCCACAGAGTTGGCTTTCTCCGGGTCCCATCGACTAAACAATGTCGTTTTGCAGGACCGAGGGGAAGAGCCTTCTCTGTGGCGGCCCCAGCCCTCTGGAACCAACTCCCCCCAGAGATTAGAACTGCCCCCACCCTCCCTGTCTTTCGTAAACTACTCAAGACTCATTTACACCGCCAAGCATGGGGGAGTTGAGATAGCTCTTCCCCCTAGGCCATTACAAGTTATGCATGGTATGTTTGTGTGTATGTTTGGTTTTATAATAGGGGTTTTTTAGTTGTTTTTTATTATTGGATTGTACATGTTGTGTTTATTATTGTTGTTAGCCGCCCTGAGTCTGCGGAAAGGGGCGGCATACAAATCCAATAAATTATAATAATTATTATAATTATTATTATTGCAAATCTAGACAGCATACTAAAAATGTTTTTCCCAGTTGGTTGTGAAAGTTGGACCATAAGGAAAGTTGAGCATCAAAGAATTGAGGCCTTTGACCTATGGTGCTGGAGAAGACTCCTGTGAGTCCCTTGGACTGTAAGGCAATCAAACCGATCAGTCCTAGAGGAGATCAAGCCTAACTGCTCAATAGAAGGCCAGATCCTGAAGATGAAACTCAAATATTTTGGACACTTAATGAGAAGGAAGAACTCAGTGAAGAAGAGCCTAATGCTGGGAATGATTGAGGGCAAAGGAAGAAATGGATGACAGAGAATGAGGTGGAAGCACAGCAGATGGACTATCGAAAGAAGAGGGGGGTGAACGCCTTGGCTGCGCTTCCCTTTCCTTCCCCTGTCTTTGCTATCACAGCCAGTAAGCCCTCCTGCCTGGGTGGCTCAGCCCCACGGTGGTGGCCACAGGAAGGTGACAAGCCAGGGGCGAGGAGCGAGCAAGAGTGGAAGAGGAAGGGAAGTGAGCAAATAAAAAGAAAGAAAGAAAAATAAAAAGTGTGGAGAAAGGCGGGGAAAGGCACCAGATGTGTTAATTGATGGCTGCAGGAGGCTGAGGGGGTGAAGAGCAAAATGTTGTGAGACCGGAAGCTGCGTTTCCTTCTTCACGGCTTCCAAGTTTTTTCCCAGTACCGGTGATAGAATCTGCTGGGGAAAACCTTGGAAGCTACGAAGAAGGAAGCTCAGCTTCCACACAGCCCAAAATCTGCTGATGCAGAGGTCCAGCAATGTCCAGCTGGCGGCATGTTTAAAAAAATTGGGACTTTTTAAAAACGCCCTGGGACACGGGACAAATTGCTAAAAAGTGAGACTGTCCCATGGAAAGCAGGAAATCTGGTCTTAATTAAGATCTCACTGTTTCTGGAATATTCTCTTTCCCGCTACTTTTTCCACCAGCCTTTCAAACTATTTTTCAAGAGTTGTAAATTACCATCCTCAAAGTCTCTCATTATAGAATCAGAAAAGGAAGAACATGATTTCATCAAACACATTGCTAATTTAGCTTCTCCAGAATGAAATATTTTTCATGTATTAAATTGTCTCTGGATCAAGTTAGCTATTACTAATTCCTTCTTTGGCCTATAAATAATTTGTAACTGGTATTTTGGCAAGTTTAACAACAATCTTTGAATTTTATGAGGGGGAGATTTATATTAAAAATGGTACATAAGAACTCAAAAATCAAAACCTATTGTTTGACATTTCAACAGGAAACTTATCTCTATATTCCCAATGAACATATTTCTCAAATGTTCGTAATTTCTGCCCACACTTAGTAACCAATCTGGCATTTAATGTTTTTTAAAAAAATTGTATAGCTTGCAAGTCTTGGAAATATTTATAGAGACACATTAACTTGCCTTCATTATATATTTTAAACCTTACCACCATACAACCATTTACCTTAATTTACCACTCTTCTGCTCAAATCATTATCTTGGTAACATTCTTCATTCTTTTCTACTCTATTTTCACAAACAATGCAGTCTCCAAAGTTCACAGATTTTAATTGATCATATAGGGAGTTGAATTTTCTCCTTTGTGATGTATCATTATGAAAAAAAAATATATGCTTCATTAGTAACATTCTTGATGCACAATAAGCTTCAAGCAAAACTTATAGCTTTTATTTGTATAGCTTCTCAAAAACCTAGAAGGTCAGGTGTGTGATACCGCCGTGGCCTCTCCCTAGCCACATGCAGAACAATTCTGCTCAAAATTTTCAATCTTCTTGCTAGCTATATTACTCATACAATATAATTCAGAATTCAGAATAATAGAGAATAAAAATAACTCCCTACTCAACTGGGGACCCTACACCATTCTGGACAAATGGCTGTTCAATCTTTTATTAAAAACATCCAGTGATCACCCACAACTTCTCAAGGCAAGCTATTCCACTGATTAATTGTTCTCACTGTCAGGAAATGTCTCCTTACTTGTAAGTTGAATCTCTCTTTGATAAGCTTCCATCCATTACTTCTTATCATGCCATCAGGTACTTTGGAGACTACTATCATGTCACCCCTAGCCCATCTCTTTGTTAGACTAGGCATACACTTCCTACAAACATTCATCAAATGTTTTAGCTCCAGCCCCTAATAATTTTTGTTGCTCATCTCTGCACCCTTTCTAACATCTCAACATCTTTTTTTGTATCATGGTGCCCCAAACTGGATGCAGTATTTATCAGAGTTTGTTGCATAAATCAAAATCAGAAGCATACCCAGATAACTGATTCAGCTGAATACATTAACTTCTTTATAAATATAATAATATATATACAATACCACAAGTAGATTATTTCTTCAATGTAGCAATAGTTACAAGCAGTTTTATTTCCAGCAGCATTCAGTTCAGAGTGGACAAGAGAGTACAGAGTGGGCTGAGCCATTGCCAGACTTCTATCTTCAGTTTTGATTATCTGCACAGACTCAGATGTGTTTATCTCCCATTGGCTGATTTAGTTGCTAAGCCTATTCATTGGCTGAACTTGTTACCATTGGCCCTCCCAATCATGAATATTCTGACAGTATCCCAAGTGTGGTCCTAGCAAAGTATATAAAGCTGTAGTAACATGTCACACCACCCAAGGCATCCTAGGACTGCATTTGGGCAGGTGCAGCATGCTGCTGGCTCCTATTTAAGTGGTTGTCCACGAGGACTTGTATCCCTCTCATAATTACTGGTTGTTACATTGAATGTTTCCCTCTTTGTAGATTGAGTTCCACTGAGGGCAACACATTGAGTGTGGTTGGTCAAGCAGTTATGAATCCATCTGCTGCTGATGCTATATATCCCCAATTTTCCAGTCTTACCAAGAAGTAGGTTGAGGTCTATTTTGTTCAAATGGCATACTGATCTTCAAGTATACTATGTTGACAGCATTTTGTTGGTCCGTTAATGTCATCTTTAATGTCATCTTTGTCAAAGAATGCAATCAGATTTGTCTGGCATGGTCTATTTTGATTCTATTTTTTCTTCTTCCCTTTTTCTGTGTGTAACATTATGTTCAAACACCAACTTATTTGGAAGTATCAGCTAGTTTATCTCAACTCTAAGCACTTTTGAGGTGAAGCTACATTTGTTCTTTAGACAATCATTTTGAAAAGGTGCACCTAAAGATTTATTCATTTATTCATTTATTTATTCATTCATTCATTCATTCATTTATTATTTATTTATTTATTTATTAGATTTGTATGCCGCCCCTCTCCGTAGACTCAGGGCGGCTCACAGCAACAATAAAACAACGTACAACAAATCTAATAATTTAAAAAACACTAAAAACCCCATTATTAAAAGCAAAAATACACACAAACATACCATGCATAAATTGTATAGGCCCGGGGGAGATGTCTCAATTCCCCCATGCCTGATGGCAAAGGTGGGTTTTAAGGAGTTTATGAAAGGCAAGGAGGGTGGGGGCAGTTCTAATCTCTGGGGGGAGCTGGTTCCAGAAGGTCGTGGCCACCACAGAGAAGGCTCTTCCCCTGGGTCCCACCAAATGACATTGTTTAGTCGACGGGACCCGGAGAAGGCCAACTCTGTGGGACCTAACCGGTCACTGGGATTTGTGCGGCAGAACGCGGTCCCGGAGATATATGAAAACCTTTGTTCTTGGGTTGACAACAACAGCAAAATCTCTCTGTCTCCATTAATTCATCTATGGGCACACTGCTGTTAGACACAAAAGTGTCATCAACTTGGTTTAATCATTATATATTACATGTTATTAAGCCATTACTCAAAGGTAAAGAAATCATTACTCCATATATAGTTTGCACAGATTGTTAATATGGAATTTTCTTTTGAAATATAGTAAATTACAAGATCAGATTCACACACCTGTGCTCAAAAGATAGTGCTGAACAGCTAAAAACATGTTGGAATATGACAATCAAACAGTGTTAAATCTATCCGCTTAAACAGAGCTCATAAATAAATCATGAAATGAGCTTCTTGGAATGCAAAGGTTTACATCAGATTTTTAAAAATTGAACTATAATACATATTTCATTGATGTTTGACATCCTTTATGTATCACTGTCTCCTTGAAGTAGGCAGGATTACTTTTCTATGTTCTAGGATGGAAAGAATTTCTGAAGCAGATGCCCCATCGGCAACTCTTGGGCAAATAATTTGAAGGCCACTTGAATACATGAGATTATTTATCTTATTTTGGAGGGGATCCAAAAGTACATTAACTGATGCTCTTATTGGGTGCCAGGAACAGTTGAACATGCTTCCAACTGTGTACTTTGCAATTGAGACCACATCTCTCTTATTATGATTATGGGTTACTACATGGAAACCAAAGGGTGACTTCTCTCATGGATCTATGGAAACAGGTTTGGTGTTATCCATATAAAGAACTCAAAATGATGGCATGTCATCATGTAATTTCATTTCCATGATTATTTCAATATCAGTTTGCAATGTACACAGATCTTCTATGCAGAACAATCTCAAAAAGAAAAGGATCTAGGTGTTTGGTCTTCTTTCAATTATTTTAAATGTTTATATTTTTATAGTCTTTGTTTGTTCATGTGGAGATTTTCAAAGGAAAACACCCACACAGACACAGGACAGACATAGTGACTAAATACAAATTCAAGGTAGATTTGACTTGGATTGACACTGCTCTAGTCATTTCTGTTCTTAATCTTATGACACTAGATTCTCACTATTCTTGACAAGATAGGTAACTTTTTAGAAAGAAGATGGAAAATAGAAAAACATACAATGCTTCTTCAGATCATGGGAAGAGATAAACTGTTGTAAATGCAAGCTGAAGTAAAAGCCTGATCATTTGAGGCGTTGTTAAATTATTGAATTCTTGTTCAGTAATAATATCATGAGGCACAAATGTTTTTTGGAAGTTCTCCATCAAATCTGTGGTCAAGAAAATCAGGTGAATGATTTTTTTGAATTACTTTACAAATATCTAATAATTTCTCAAGGATGGTCTTTGCAGAAGAGGCGGAGTAACGACACGGACACAAGAGCTGGATTTAAACTGGGTCATTTTTATTAATTAAATTTGCATAATCTATTTAAATAAATTAGCATAAATTAGCATAATTAACTATAACCCTAACAAGGACCCGCAGGGTCAAACAATTGCTTCCAGGGCGGAAAATGATGTCAGAAAAACTTCCGGGGCAACTTATGGGCGTAGCTCCATGCTGATCCAGGTGAGGGGCCCAGCCCTCACCTGAGTCACTGCCATGCACCTGCATGTGGGAGGTCCCACCTTCTAACCCCTAAAAGGGGAAGGAAATGGGCGGGACCCAAAGACAGGTTCCCCCCAATTGCTCAGGTCACTTCCACCATGAGCCTTTGGAGAGAACCTGTCAATCATCCCCAAAGATGCCCAATGAAGAACACGCAGTTGCTAAACCACCACCCAGTTTTCCGCCCCTAACCTGCCTACCCAAATGACCAGAGGTAAGCCAATTAGCCTAAACCAGGGGCGAAGCACCACCTAACCGCCTATCTGTTGCCGCAGTGTGGAATAGGCAAAAAAATGGTCGCAGAAAGTGCCGAGACCGTCAAAAATTCCTATTCGGCCTCCCTAAGGGCGACCCTCGTTGGCACACTGAAAGATAGGGAGAGCGGGTGGGTGTTTGCATCGACGTTGTCCAGGGTGAAAAGGAGGCTCTGGAGCCTGCCCAGCCCTTTTATAGGGCTGGCAGGCTCCGCCCTGGACCACATCATCGGGTAGGCCGAAGCCACCCGAAATTGGCCGCGATCTCGTGAAATCTCACGAGATCTCGGCCTCTTCAAGATGGCGGCTATGCTGTGGGCCGTGTCTCCCTGGCCCTGCTGCAAAACGGATCAGGGATGAAGTCACCGGCCAGGTATTCTCTTAGCAATGACAAGAATATAGCTACTGGAAAAGCCAAGTGAGGGGAAAGTTCCCATTAAAGTTTTGAGGTGAAATGGAAGCATGGGAAGACAAAAAGGAGTCAGAACATTTTTTTTAAAAAAAAAAGATGTATAATAAAAGATATAATGCACATCATAATCTATTCATAATGATATCAGAGTTATCTTCTCCTCTGAAAATACATCTAAAGCAAATTCTTTGTCATCAAACTAACAAACAAAAGGGGGGAAAACAACCAGGAATGTTTTTCTGTCCAGGTCTAGTTAATAATTAATGTTTCTTTGTGACTTGTGACTTGCCAATGATTCATAAGCCAAATATTCAATTAGTAGGACATTTTTCTATTGACTCTCAAAGGAAACATCCCTAGTGCTGTAGATCTGCACAGATGTGCAAAACATCCTTTTTTGCCCTACAATGCTCTTCTCCCCTTTTTAATACCATATTCACTTCTCAAACTGTTTCCTCACTGCTCACCTTCATTAAGGGAGAGAAATATGACCTTTCATTTATTTTGCCCAGTACCAGATCTAAGCATTAATTATGAAAAAAAAAAAGATGGAACAAAATGTATATAGCAAATGAGAAGTCTTGAATAAGGAACATTCAGGCACGTTTCTACAAATATGATCAGCTGTTGTACAGCTTCTGATGCAAATTTTAAAACTCAGTACATTTTCAACAAGAAATAACAAAATCTTAAAACATATAATTTTGTATGCATTACCTTCAGCAAACAGAACTTGAAAAAACAATGCAACTATGAAGGTATATTAAATATGTATAATCATTAAAATTATTATGCTGTCATTAGTATGCATTACTAATAACATCATATTATAGGGGTCAAGTGTAGCTTCACACCTTGTTTTGGACAGGACATATAAGATAGATTTATTACATCATATCCAGCAAATATAAGTTGTCCTCGATACAACAGTTCATTTAGTGACTGTTCAAAGTTACAATGGGACTGAAAAAAATGATTAATAATAATTTTTCATACGACAGTTGCAGCACCTACTTGATCATATGATGAAAATTCAGATGCTTGGCAACTGATTCTTATTTAAGATCTTTTGACAAGCAAAGTCATTGAGAAAGCCAGATTCACTTAACAACCATGTTATTAATATAACAACTTCAGTGATTCACTTAATAGTTGTGACAAGAAATGTTGTAAAATAGGGCAAAACCTACTCAACAACAGAAATTTTGGGTTCGATTGTTGTCCTAAGTCAAGAATTATATACATAGACCTTATATAATCAAGGAGAAAATTGATCTTGATATTTTTAACATATGCTGCACTTGAAGAATGACAACCATAAGCAAGACACAAGATATGGTTCTCTCAACAAATGTACAGTATTTTCAAAACTAACAAACTGGTGGAGGCAAGCTAGTAGAAAATTATCAAAAAGTGTGAAAAAAGGGCCAATGTGAGACTGGCCAATTCGTGTTGTTTTGGTCAAGCGTTTTCGAAGTTACAAATGTGGTTAGTTACAAATTGTAGTGCATTTGAGGTACATAGAACCACATATAATACTCTGGGCCTTTTATCTCAGTTCTTCTGGAAATTGAGTTTAGACAGCCATCTAATCCTCACCAGGAGTGGGTTTAGGTGAGATATTACCTCAGAAAAGAGAGAAACAAAGCTGGAAGCATGGTTCTTTAGGTAGATATGCAGGCACACAAGGCATATTAATTAATTCATAATCAATTTCTATTTCAGCCAAATGGATTCAACCTGTGAACCAACTGATTCTGAATTTCATACAGTTTCATACTTATGAGTATTGATGTGAAAAATGTATTTTTTTCAGAGAACATTCATTTTTCTTTTAGAATACACAATTATGTTCTATCTACTCTCTAGCTTTTCTGAACAAAAAAAATAGTTTATTCATGATGCTTGTCAGGGAATTACATTATTATTTAATTAATTGAATGTGTGACTCTCTTGTGTTTCAGACAAAAAGACACTTGCAATCAATCATCTTAAAGTTAAATATGAAACTACGGTATTAAAATAATTATTTTAAAATTATTTTTTTTATTTTGAAATTAAAAATAAACAAATTTCCAACAATGGTTAAGAGTTTAAGAGTGTTATATTAATTACACTAATCAAAAACTCTCCACAAGAATTCCATTTTGCTAGCAGGGTCAGGGAGAGTCACACTTCTATAAAATATTATTTTGCAAAAATATAGGCTGAAATGAAGAAACCACTCCTCCCAGTCTTCATCCCCTGATTTTTTGATAGCGGGATCTTCTCAGTTACTGTATTTTTTGGAGTATAAGATACACCCTTTTCCTCCCTAAAAAAGGATGATAATTTGGGTGTGTCTTATACTCTGAATGTAGCTTTTTTTCCCCAGTCCTAACTAGCTGCTGACAATATTTCCAAATCTTACCTTGCAGGCTCTTTCTTTGTTTTTCTCTGCAAAGAATGTTTCCCAAGCCCAAATTGTAGGGTTTTTTTCATTGTTCTAACTTGCTCTGAATATGTTTCTTGTCAGCCTTAACCAGCTGATAACGATGTTCCCAGCTCTTACCGGCTTGCAAGCTCTTTCATTGTTATTCTCTGCTAAGAATGTTTTCAAAGCCCTAAGTTTTTGAAGGTGGTTTTTTTCATTGCTCTACTTGCTCCGAATGTTTCTTTCCAGGTGCTAATGATGTTCCCAGCTCTTACTGGCTTGCAAGCTCTTTCATTGTTACTCTCTCTGGATAAAGTTTTTTTTAAAAAGTTCTAACCAGGGGATAAAATAATGTTCTGAAGCTGGTCAGACTAAGGATGCTAGTCAAATCTGGTAAGCAGGTTCTTTTCCCTATTTTCCTCCTCAAAAACTAAGGTGTGTTTTATACTCCAAAAAATACAGTATTTCTGTGTGGTTCACATTGAACCGATCAATTCCTGTTAAAGGAAGACCAGAAGATACCTTGCACCAACCTGTATATGTTGTAGATATTTGCCTAATTGTGGCCAATCACATAATAATATCCTCAGGTTTTATCCTCAAACTCCCTTTGACTGCCTGTATAATAATAGCTACTGTATATCCATTTGCTTGAAATATAGGAAGATTTATGCTCACAAAAGGAATAATCTACAAATTTCAGTTGATTTTGCCCAGTGAAGGGCTACCAAAATTTTTACTACCACACTGTGGGTGTGGCTTATGCAGGATGTCCTGCATTTTCTTTCAACATCTTTCAGTGCAAATTGGGTGCTCTGGGGTGAAGCTCCATTTTCGCTACCCCACTGCATCCCCCCCAACCAGGCAGTAGCCCACCCCTGATTCTGCCCCCAAATAAACAGGTTATAGAGGCCCTTTTTTAAAAATCAGATTAGAAGAGGACAGTGCAAAATATTTATATCTATATACTTGTATTTGATCAAGATCCATTTTCTTAGAAATACAGCTCTAGCTGCAAATCTTATCCTAAAATCTATAATCATAATTATTTATTGATTTCTGGTGGTAATTAATGAATGACACAAACTTTAGCTTTCTGGATTTTGTTTCAGATTCATCCCCAATGAAATATATATTCCCTCAAAATAGAAATTAGGATCATTGGGCAATTTTCTGAATCATTTCATGAGGTTTCAATCAATGCATGTCCTTAATTTGCTATGCTTATAACCCTTCCCTTATAGCCTCCAAAAAGGAAGAAGAATGGAATCCATTGCTAAGTCCAAAGCATTCATTATTACTCTTAGTTATTGTAACCTACCTCTTTATTTTGCACAAATTCTCAAACAACATGGTCTATTGGCTGATCTCATTAATCACTCCATTCCCTTCAAATATCCTATGGCTCAGAACATTAACTAAAAATTGCCTCGGGACAGAAATAATGTAATGACATCTGCGTTGGGGGAAAAAACTAACACAAAATATCAAAAGCCAAAAAGCCATCATTCAAAAGTCTATGGTCAGAACCGAAGTAGCTACATCGGATCAGTGACTTCAATTTTCAGAACAAATCATAAATAATCAAATGACACTTCCTCCCGCACGGCAATTCCTCCCTGCTCCATTCATGGGAGTTTGTCGCCAGTCCAATATAAGAGAAAGGAAGCAAATATAAAGCCAGATAACTCAATAGTGCGGTTGTATTTTTTCCACATGTGTTCACACAACTAGCAGTGGGGGGATGCAATAATATGTGCTAATCTCATCCTAATCATATTTATTTATCTGTCTGTCTGTCTGTCTGTCTGTCTGTCTGTCTGTCTGTCTGTTTGAAAGGAACCTTGCAGGAGCTCATCCTCAGGAAACTTTCTCGCCAGAATGTTCAAATACAGTTAATAATAATAATAATAATAATAATAATAATAATAATAATAATAATAATTATTATTATTATTATTATAATATTATTATTATTATTATTATTAATAATTATTATTATTATTATTTATTAGGTTTGTATGCCACCCCTCTCCGAAGACTCAGAGCAGCTCACAACAATAACAAAAACAATATAATAGTAATACAAATCTAATATTTAAAAAAAGTATATATAAAACCCCAACAATTAAAACCATCCAACACATGCATACAAACATAAAATATAAAAGCCTGGGGGAGGTGTCTCAGTTCCCCCATGGCTGGCGATATAGGTGGGTCTTGAGTAATTTGCAAAAGACAAGGAGGGTGGGGGCCGTTCTAATCTCCGAGGGGAGTTGATTCCAGAGGGCCGGGGCCACCACAGAGAAGGCTCTTCCCCTGGGGCCTGCCAAACGACATTGTTTTGTCGATGGGACCTGGAGAAGGCCAACTCTGTGGGACCTAATCGGCCGCTGGGATTTGTGTGGTATAAGGCGGTTCCAGAGGAAATGAGGGAAGTCAAAACTGTAACAATCTGTATGTGTATCACATAGGATTGCTGCCATGGAATAGGAGAGAATACAGGTAGTGCTTGACTTAAGTTATGACCACAATTGAACCCAAATTTCCCATTACTAAGCAAAGCAGTTATGAGTTTTGCTCTGTTTTATGATCTTTTGGTCTCAGCTGTCAAGCAAATCACTGCAGTTGTTAAGTGAATAATGCAGCCATTGAGCAAATTTGGCACCCCACCCACCCATTGGCATTGCTTGTCTGAAGGTTGCAAAAGGTGGTCACATGACCCTGGGACAGTACAGCTACCATAAGTACCTGCCAGTTGCATTTTATACGCTGAATGTAGCTTTTTCAAAGCTTCCCCCCCCCCCAGTCCTAACTAGATACTAATGATCTCTCCAGCACTTACCTTGCAGGCTCTTTCATTGTTTCTCTCTGCAAATAAAGTTTTCCAAGCCCTTAGTCTTTGCAGTTTTTTTTAATTGCTCTACTTGCTCACAATGTTTCTTTCCAGCCCCAACAATATGCTAATGATGTTCCCAGCTCTTAGCAGCTTGCAAGCTCCTTCATTGTTACTATCTCTGAATAAGGGTATTTTTAAGCCCTAACCAGGGGATAAAATAATGTGCTGAAGCTGACCAGACTAAGGATGCTAGCCAGATGAATATCTGATAGGCAGATATTTTTCCCTATTTTTCTCTCCAAAAACGTATACTCTGGTGCCTCTTATACTCCGAAAAATACAGTAGTAAAGTTATAAACACACACTCCGCAATGGCTAGTACAATTGTCATGGTTGACTCCATATTAAGCCCTGTTTGCAACCAGACAACAACAATGGGAAGTGAGGAGGAAGGCATTGAAATGTAAGAGAGGTTTGGGAAGGAACACTGCAATGAGAGGGCTGGAATCCCAAGGTCACTGACTGGAAACTTCCGAGGCAGACAGGCTGTTTCCAAAATAAAGCAAGTGCAACTGGTTGGTGGACAATGGGTAATGGGAGGTCTGGGGTGGGTGGGTAGGGAAATGTTCCTATACAGCTTATGCACATAAACATCAGAACTGGCTTTTCTACTTCTGCACCCATATGGCTTTTCAGCAAAGTAAAATACTCTTGGGGGAATAAACATGTCCATGGGGTTTCTTTTGCTGTTTAATGCCATGGGACTGTTGACAACCCTTTTTTTTTTCAAATCTGAATAATTTTAGTAAAATGGCTTGCTTTGTCCCCCTCTCCAATTCACATACCTGAGGATAATATATTCTACATCTTACGGGCATTAATTTTGAGACCAAGATAAAGAGAGACAGAATAATGAGTTTGGGCTCTGTAAAAACTTTTGGGTGTTGTCTTTCTCCCCAGGAGTCTGATCTGGAAATGGTGGATTTAAGTTGTCTGTTGAGAAGCTTAAATGTAATATCTCTACCTATGCTTAGTTGGTATAGTGGTAAATAAATGCATCTATTATAAGACCCTTTAAGCCACCAGTGATTTATTTCAAAAAGGAAACCAATAGTTTTGCAACTCTAAATTTTTATTGCTCAGTGAAAGGGGCTTGTGCATAACATTATTCAGGAGAGTTCAGCTACAGCAAGGGGGAAGAAAGCAAAGTATTATTCATGCAGATGCATTTTCAAAAATATCTTCCCAAACTGTTTTAAATTCCAATTGTATTACTAGGTGATATAAGTTTGTTTGTGTATGTGTATGCCTGCATGTTGACCGTATGACTGTAACTTGTTGCTTATATCCTAAGATTTTTATTAATATTGCTTCTTCATTGCTTATTTGACCCCTGTGACAATCATTAAGTGTTGTACCACATGATTCTTGACAAATGTATATTTTATTTTATGTACGCTGAGAGCATATGCACCAAGACAAATTCCTTGTGTGTCCAATCACACTTGGCCAATAAAATTCTATTCTATTCTATTCTATTCTATTCTATTCTATGTAGGTAGTCCTATTTGATCACTATTGAGCCCAAAATTTATGTTGCTATGTGAAGTGTTTCTTAAGTGAACGTTGCCCCACTTTATGACCTTTCTTGCTGTGGTTGCAAAGTGAATCCCTGCAGTTGTTATTAGCATGGTTATTAGCATGACTACCTCACTAACTTTGCTGGTCAGAAGGTCGCAAAAAAGTTGATCACACGACCCCGGGACACTGCAACCATCGTAAATATGAACCAGTTGCCAAGCATGCGGATTTTGATCATGTGACCACGGAATTGCTGCAATGGTTGTAAGCATGGAAACTGGTCATAAATCACTGTTTTTCAGTGCTTTGTAATGGTTTCACTGTTTTGTAGCTTTGAAATGGTCACTAAGTGAACTGTTGAAGATCCAGGATTACCTGTAACTGATATATCTCTTTCTCTGCTGTGAGCAGCCAACATATGAAGCCATGCTTCTGGATTACAGGTTAGTAATGGGTTTATCTTTAGGGTAAAATGGGCATTATCATTGTACAAGGACAACCCATAATAGGTTGTACAATGGATATCTGCTGCCAGGCAATTATATTTGCAAGCGCACAGAAGCAAATAGGGATTTTCTGAGGCAGATTCACCACAGTCAGGCTTAGTGTTTTGCCATATAAAATATTACCCACATTTCACATAGAGACTAAATTCTTGATGAATCCCTCTCCAGTGCATAATTTTGACTTCAAGAAGACAACTAGACACTGAAAGGTTTCAAGCCAAATTAGATGACCTGTCATCCAGGTAGTTGGTGGAATCAACTGAAGCCAGGAAAATCAAATATTTGGGAGCCAATCAGAAAATTAATTAATTAATTAATTAATTAATTAATTTGTTTATTTATTTATTGGATTTGTATGCCGCCCCTCTCCGTAGACTCGGGGCGGCTAACAACAGTAATAAAAACAGCATATAACAATCCAATATTAAAAAAACTAAAAACCCTTATTATAAAACCAAACATGCAGACATACCATGCATAAAATTGTAAATGCCTAGGGGGAAGGAGTATCTCAGTTCCCCCATGCCTGGCAGCAGAGGTGGGTTTTAAGAACCTTATAAAAGGCAAGGAGGGTGGGGGCAATTCTAATCTCTGGGGGAAGTTGGTTCCAGAGGGCCAGGGCCGCCACAGAGAAGGCTCTTCCCCTGGGTCCTGCCAAGCGACATTGTTTAGTTGACGGAACCCAGAGAAGACCCACTCTGTGGGACTTAACTGGTCACTTGGATTCGTGCAGCAGAAGGCGGTCCCTGAAATAATCTGGTCCGGTGCCATGAAAGGCTTTATAGGTCATAACCAACACTTTGAATTGTGACCGGAAACTGATTGGCAACCAATGCAGACTGCGGACTGTTGGTGTGACATGGGCATATTTAGGGAAGCCCATGATTGCTCTCGCAGCTGAATTCTGCATGACCTGAAGTTTCTGAACACTTTTCAAAGGTAGCCCCATGTAGAGAGCATTACAGTAGTCGAGCCTTGAGGTGATGAGGGCATGAATGACTGTGAGCATTGACTCCCGGTCCAAATAGGGCTGCAACTGGTGCACCAGGAGAACCTGGGCAAACGCCCCCCTCGCCACAGCTGAAAGATGTTTCTCTAATGTGAGCTGTGGATCAAGGATGACGCCCAAATTGCGGACCCTCTCTGAGGGGGTCAATAATTCCCCACCCAGGGTGATGGACAGACGGATGGAATTGTCCTTGGGAGGCAAAACCCACAGCCACTCCATCTTATCAGGGTTGAGTTTGAGTCTGTTGACACCCATCCAGGCCCCAACAGCCTCCAGGCACTGGCACATCACTTCCACTGCTTCGTTGACTGGACATGGGGTGGAGATGTAAAGCTGGGTGTCATCAGCATACTGATGATACCTCACCCCATGCCATTGGATGATCTCACCCAGTGGTTTCATGTAGATATTAAATAGCAGGGGTATTTAATGGCTTCTTCCTCTTAAAAAAACAATAACAAAGAAGGCAGTTTCCATTTTGCTTTTTTATTTCCCCCAATATGTGTTTTCTTCTTGGAGCAGCTGGCAGAAAGCAAAGTTATTTCCAAATTGCAGCCAGCAACCATAAGGTTGGATCTAATAATTGCGAGCTAGGATTGATCCTTGTTGCAGAATAGATCCTAACTATTTTAGGAAAGGAGCTTAGGACTCTATAAAGTTATTCTAATGCATGGGTGTTTGTACGAGAGCCTGGCTGAGGGAACAGTTCCAAATCTCTGAGCTGAAATGACTGAGGATTTTTTCCATAAGGCAGCATTAAAGTATTGCTATGTAATGCAGGAGCTAACATAAAATTATGCTGGCTTGAAAAACTGCTAACTATAAATCCCAGCTGGGTTTTAGCCCAGTTCTGTCTCTGTGAAGAACAGAGAGGCCACAAGGGAAGTGCCTTCTTTGGTATAACGAACTGGAAGGAAAACATCTCTGGGTCTACCATTGCCAGTTTTCCCAAATTATGAAATAATGTTCTGTGAGAGCAGAGAACTGGCATCATAAGAGCTGTTCTTATTCCTTCTCTTCTCCTGCTTCTGCTACCCATGGTCAGAGAGGTATGAGAAGAAACAGATTTTTTTTCTTCCCGCATAATTTTTTTTATTTTTTATTTCTCCAACATAACATAAAAAACAAAACATAGTTTCAAACACAAAATAAAACTTATTATCAAACATATACATTTTTTTCTTTTTACTTTGTAATCATTCAGTGGAGGCACTTATATCTCTTTCTTTCACAAAAAGACTATACAGTGGTACCTCATCATACAAACTTAATTGGTTCCAGGAGGAGGTTCGTAAGGTGAAAAGTTAATAAGATGAAACAATGTTTCCCATAAGAATCAATGTAAAAGCAAATAATGCGTGCAAATCCTTCAGGAAAATCCCAAACTTTAGAAGGGAGGCGAACAGAGGGTAGGGAGGAGCAGCTAAAGGGGGCGGGTGGAAGAAGCAAGGCTAGGCAAAAGGGTGAGTGGGAAGGAAGAAAGGCAAGGGGGGCGCCCCTCCCTTTTCTTTCTTCAAAAGACACCCTTTCAGTGCCTTTGCAAGCATGTTGTTCTCTGCAAAATCTTTCCTCCTCCAAGCCACCCCTCCCTTTTCTTTCTTCAAAAGACACCCTTTCAGTGCCTTTGCAAGCACGTTGTTCTATGCAAAATCTTTCCTCCTCCAAGCCGCCCCTCCCTTTCTTCAAAAAAAAGGGGGGGAAAGAAACCCCTTCATCCCAGCAGCAGCTGCTTGGGTTCATAAGGTGAAAATAGTTCGGAAGAAGAGGCAAAAAAAATCTTAAACACCGGGTTCATATCTTGAAAAGTTCGTTAGAAGAGGTGTTCGTAAGATGAGGTACCACTGTACAAACATATAATACCTTAAATATTCAAAAACCTGTTAAAATATAGCTTTTCTCCCTCTTACGTGCGGCCTGCTGAGGTGGTAGAGCAGGATTTCATGCTCGGTAACCTTTCTCTGCCCTCTTCCAGATAGCCCTCACAGGGTGAGACCGATGGCGTTGCTGTGTGGCCACAGTATGATCTTTGGGGCTGGCCGCTCTGCAACGAGATCCGCCATGGGGACCCAGTTGTCTTTGGGCCGTTGGGTCAACATCACCTGGCTTGGAAGAAGAGGTTTGCGGTGGGAGGGGCTCCTCCCTCTGCTCCTGGGAGGGCGCCACAACGTGGTTGCACCCAGGTGGTTGGTCTTGCACCTTGGTGGTAATGACCTGTGTGTACTGGGTGGCCTGGTATTGATTTGCCAGGCCCGCAAAGACCTGTGTGCTCTTTGCATGGCTTGGCCAGCCATGCAAGTGGTCTGGTTCGAGATCCTCCCGAGGATCATTTGGAGGGATGCCATTTCCCTTAGGGCCATTCACAAGGTCAGGAGAAAGGTTAATAAGGCCATTGGTAGGTTGGTTAGAGAGTTGGGTGGGATAGTGGTTTGCCATCCCAATATCACTATTGATCAGCTGTGGCTTTACCGCGCTGACGGCATTCACCTGTCAGAACAGGGGAACGCCATCTTTTTACAGGACCTGCAGAGGTCTCTGCGTGAGCTGGCGCAGATAGAAGGGGGAGTCGGGGGGCCAAGATAGAGATCTGACCCCCCTCCGTGGCAGGTTAGGGGTGGAAATTGGGAGGTGTTTAGCAACTGCGTGTTCTCCGTAGGGCATCTTTGGGGATGATTGGCAGACTCTCTCCAAGGGCTCATGGTGCCTTTTAAATTGATCTGAGCAATTGGGGAGAACCTGCCTCTGGGTCTCGCCCATTTCAATTGCCTTTCAGGGATTGGACGGCGAGACCTCCCACATGCATGGCATGGCTGGGGTCCAGGTGAGGGCGCGACCCCTTCACCTGGATCAGCATGGAGCTACACCCTGAGTTGCCCTGGAAGTTTTTGTGACATCATTTCCGCCCCAGAAGTAATTCAGTTGACCTCTGTGGGTCCATGTTAGGTTGAATTAAATTAATTTTAATTTAATTAATAAAAATGATCCAGTTTTAAATCCAGCTCTGTGTCCACGTTGTCATTCCACCTCTGCTGTAATATGATATACTTAGTTATTGGAATCATTAGTTTATTAGGCATATAGGATTATGGTTTTCTAGATTCTTTGTTGTAATATGAAGATTTATTTTATATATATTCTATTCTGCTTAGATGTTTATAAGAAAAATTGTTTTTTGAAACAATTTGTTCAATAGATTTGTAAGACTCAAATAAGATGTGAATTTGATGACCAGCGATTAATGTAAAGGTTATTGTAATGCTTTAATATTAGATGGACATTCTTTTCTTCCCATTGCATGTCCTACCATAGACACCTGTGGCAAGAAAAGGGAGTGGTTAATTGATCACTCCATTGCACTGAGGAGTGACAGCAAAGGTGGTCTAGCAAGAATAGATGAGCAGCAGCTGCTTCTGGTCAGAGGAAAATTGAGGAATATTGCACTTCTATGTCTTTGTGTTCTGCCTCTGTTTGGGTGTAAAGTATGAGAGCAAATCCTACTGCCTAGCAAGATTTTAGATTTCTGGTTTATTTTCTGAGGAGATCAAAATATGAGATCTTTGGTATTGTTGGAGCTTGGTTGTTTTCTTCTAGATGGGGGTGTCAAACTGGTGGCCTGTGGACCAGATGCGTCACATACAGGCCACGCCCACCCCAGCTTCACAAATGGGAAATATGTCACGAATCATCATGCAATGGCAACGTAACACGATGTGTTTGACACCTGTGTTCTAGATGTTTCATTACCAAACTAGGTAATATCATTAGTGTTAGTAGGGAGTAAGATTTGCTCTCATTTTATATTTTAATGGCTTCCCTGTCAGTGCTGATGGGAGTAATCTTGGTTGGGGTGTTTACTGTGAGCTTGTTTGGAGTATTGTTAGCTTCTTGATTGTTAGTCTGATTGTTAAACTTGATTTTAATCTCTGCTCATTTTTATCTTTTTGTTTTTCCTTTTTGGTTTATTGATTGTCTTTTTTAAATGGTATGTAAATGTGGTTTATGTCTATATGACTGTTGATTTGTCAGAATGGCTCTTCCTGGTAAATCAGTGGCAGATGGATTTGTCTTGAATAAAGTGAACATGTTGAGTTGGCTTTCCTATAAGAGTTGCAGGAGCCGCCCCGAATCTACGGAGAGGGGAAATCAAATCAAATCAAATCAAATCAAATCAAATCAAATCAAATCAAATCAAATCAAATCAAAACAAATCAAATCAAATCAAATCAAATCAAGTCAAGTCAAGTCAAGTCAAGTCAAATCAAATCAAATCAAATCAAATCAAATCAGAAAGAGGGTTTGGGGGAAAGGGCTTGGAAACACTTCATGGGAATCAGTGGAAGTCCAAACCATCAGATCATGCATCCATTCATCTCAAATATGTGCTACTCATTCCTGACTCTAGGGGTGGTGCTTTCTCCATGTCTAAGCCGAAGAGCCAGCGCTGTCAGATGATGATTCCGTGGTCATGTGGCCAGCATGACTAAATGCCGAAGGTGCACAGAATACTGTTACCTTCCCACCAAGATGGTCCCTATTTTTCTATTTGCATTTTTACATGCTTTCAGACTGCTAAGTTGGCAAAACATAACAAGAGCTCACTCTGTTACACGGAGATTCAAACCGCTGAACTGCTGACCTTTCTGATCGATAAGCTCAGCATCTTAGCCACTGAGCCACCACATCTCCTATCTATCTCTAGCAGAGTTCTGATCATTGATTTTTCTATGGGTGGGACATCCAAGTCTGTTTTTGCTCTGGCAACTCAAACAACAAACTAAAAAAGTATATTTTGATTGGGCAGAAGCCAAAGACTCTCTACATGGGGCTACCTTTGAAAAGTGTTCGGAAACTTCAGATCGTGCAGAATGCAGCTGTGAGAGCAATTATGGGCTTCTCCAAGTATGCCCATATCACTCCAACACTCCGCAGTCTGCATTGGTTGCCGATCAGTTTCCGGTCACAATTCAAAGTGTTGGTTATGACCTATAAAGCCCTTCATGGCACCGGACCAGAATATCTTCGGGACCGCCTCCTGCCGCACGAATCCCAGCGACCGGTTAGGTCCCACAGAGTTGGCCTTCTCCGGGTCCTGTCGACTAACAATGTCGTCTGGCGGGACCCAGGGGAAGAGCCTTCTCTGTGGGGGCCCCGACCCTCTGGAACCAGCTCCCCCCTGAGATTAGGATTGCCCCCACCCTCCCTGCCTTTCGTAAACTCCTTAAGACCCACCTCTGCCATCAGGCATGGGGGAACTAAAACACCTCCCCCTTGCCCATGTTGTTTTGCCATTTGACTGATTGACTGTGTGCCTGTTTTTTATATACACTGTTTTTATGAGATTACTAATTTTAAATTGTAATTAGATTGGTGGGCATTGGATTTGGTATTATGTACTGTGCTGTTTTTTATTATTGTTGTGAGCCGCCCCAAGTTTGCGGAGAGGGGCGGCATATAAATCCAATAAATCTAATCTAATCTAAATAAAACCGACAGCTCATATTTGAGATATAACATATCTGTCCTTATATGTTCTGTGTTTTTAAATTTATTTTCTTTTATTAAATAGCTCGGATTCACTATTTATTGAGGGATTAGAGAAATCACCTTTCTGCATAAGATGTCACTTTGAAGAACAAACTAAGATCTCCTCAAGGTAGTTTTGAGTACCTCAGCAGAGTCCATCAATTACATTTCTTCAGGGATTGTGATCTCTTGATGTTTTACAAAGGATCTATTTTGAAAGGCAACTTTGTAGGGGGGTTTTTCCTCTCTGATATCCCACCTTCTAAACCACAGGTGCTCCATGCTTTGTTTGTTTATGTCACAGCTGTTTCAGACAGAAATGGTGGCTATTCTTCAGGCAGAAAGTATTTGTAAAATTAGCTTTGCATTCCCTCCCCAAATCCAATTATTACAACAGCGCTCCGAGGCAATGGTATAGTTAAATGCCTGTCAGTATTTCTATTATAAACTCCATCCTGCAGGACTTACAATTCTGCCATAGACATACATTCTAGACTGCAATTTGTCTTAGATGGTTTTAGTCCAGACACATTTTTTTTTTCATGCAGCAACATTTCCAAATGTCTGTTGGACTATTTTTAATTCTCAGGAGTAAAAGTATACCAGACAAGATGATACAATCTTTTCACTGCTCAAGATAATCAAAAGTCCTCTTGAATTTATTGTCAGCTACTATAAATCACCTAATGCAAAGCCTATTTTTCTGCTGCAGCCTAGTTTCTGTACTTATATGTCTGTAACTAGAGAACATTTCCAGAATATTACATATTTGCTAATAATGTGGCCATTGCTTGGATCTATTTACATGAAGCTTATTTAATTGGCTTAAAATGTAAAGCAAAGAAAACCCTTCTGCAACAGAATAAAGTCAGTTATCCTAGAGTGTTCTTTTGTATATATATATGGGTAATTAGAAATATAGTCCTTTAATGAAATTTCTATGCAGTATACTGTAAATGGGCACATACTTTCTTTATCTTTCCGCTTGTTTCATTTCCCCTTTTCTTTTAAAGAATATTTAAAAACAAATAAATCAGGTGGGTTGGAATAGCTAAAAGATCAAAGGAAAAAGTATATATACACTTTGAATACTGCATCCAGTTCTGGTCACCATGATACAAAAAAAAATGTGCTGAGATCCTAGAAAGACTATAGATATAAGCAACAAGGATGATAAGATGGTCTGGAGGCTAAATTGTATGATGAATGGTTAAGGCAGCAGGATATGTTTAGTCTATCCCAGAGAAGGATTGGGGGTGACTATATAATTATCTTCCAGTACTTGAGGGACTATCACAGAGAAAAGGGGTTTGGCTTATTTTCCAAAGTACCTGAGGGCTAGACAACAAGCAATGTATGGAAACTAATCAAGGAGTGAACATAGAACTAAAGAGAAATTTCCTGATAGTGAGAGCAATTAAGCAATAGATTAAAGTGACCAGATTTTAAGATTGGGACATCATTGGCAGGGGGGGGGGACCTAAAAAAAGTTTAGCCCAAAAAATTAGCAAAAAATCTCTCTCTCTCTCTCTCTCTCTTCCTACATCCCCTTCTCTCTATTTCTCTCTTCCTTCCTCTCTTTTTTGCTCTCTCTTTCTCTGTTTCTTCCTTCCTCCCTCTATCTGTCTTTCTCTCTCCCTCCTTCTCTCCCTCTCTCCCTCTCTTTCTCTTCATCCCATTGTATTTCTATTTCTCTCTCACTCCCTTTCTTTCTTTCTCTCTCTCTCTTCCTCTCTTTTCTCTCTCTCTTTCTCTCTCTCCCCTGCCCCAATGGTGCCCAGGTGGAGGTGAAGGCAGGAGAGGAGGCGGAGGGGTGAAGCCGGTCCAAAGGCTCAGCAGGTGCTTCCCTTCTCCTGTGGAGTCTCTGTCCAGCAGACCCAGACAGCCCCCTGACCTGCCCTCCAAATTCCTCCACTGCTCTTTCACACACACCGCCCTGCTCAAGACTGACATAGAAGGCCAGCTGCGGGGGGGGGGAATGGAAGGATGACACCCTAGTTCCACTGCCCTGCTACTCATCCATGCAGCTGGCCTTCCTCTTTGGAGCAGGGAACTGGAAAGGAAGAGAAGCCAGCAGAGGCCTGGCTGGCCCTTAAGCTCCTCCCAGGTTGCGGCAAATCCTCCCGCCTGCCATTCCCTCTTCCACAGGGCTGCAACGCTGGAACATGACTGGGCCTGTCCAGGGGCAGGGGAAACGGGCTAGCAAAGGCCCTGCACAGCTGGCCCAAGTCCATGCAGAGACCTCTGCACAAGCTGGGCTGGTGGGGGGGCAAGGCAGCAGTGGAGAGCCCAGAATCCTCTCCCTTCAGCCTCTTCCCAAGAGGGCTGGTTGGGAGGGAAAAAAGTGGGACATTTTTCAAAGGGCACGGGATGCAGGACAAATGATGAAAAAGTGTGACTGTCCTGCTGAAAGAAGGACATCTGGTCACTTTACAATAGATCAGCTTGCCTTCGAGAGATATGGAGGTTTTCAAGAAAAGATTAGACAACCATTTGTCCAGGAAGGATATAGGTATTTATTTACTTACTTACTTACTTACTTACTTACTTACTTACTTACTTACTTACTTACTTATCCTTGATTCTATGGAGAGGGGCGGCATACAAATCTAATTAATAATAATAATAATAATAATAATAATAATAATAATAATAATAATAATTTATTTATTGGATTTATATGCCGCCCCTCCCCGAGGCGCACCTACCTTTAGTAGTGATTTGGACTAGAAGACCTCCAGATTTCTTCCCAACCCTGATTGAGAAGAACCCTTCCACCAAAGTTCTTCAAATTCTTCAAATTATTAAGCAGCCGATAGGCTGGATCTGGCCCACTGGCCTTGAGTTTGACACCCCTGACAGAAAGGATGTAAATCACCATGACAACCTACTACCCAAATTTAACAAATGGGTATAATGAGCACTGTTAGAAATTCTGTTTATACATATAGTACCACAGAGCAAACAGAGTACAGTCACCATGTGCTTTACGGATCAATAGTGATGGGCGAACCCAATGGTGTTTGGGTTCGGCAAGTTCAGCCGAATTTTATGCAAAATTCGGCTGAACCCGAAACGAACCCGAACCCGAATGGGGAATCTCTCCTATGAAGAGATTCTGGGGGCAGAGCTTTGACGTCACCGGAAGGTTGCTAAGGACGCCAAGGTGATCACTTCCTGGATTCCATGGAATCCAGAAAGTGATTATCTTGGCGTCCTTAGCAACCTGCCAGTGACATCAAAGCTCCGAACGCCAAACACAACCCCGAACTTTGACCGAACTTTGGAAAAATTTCAGGTTTGTGTTCGACATACCGAACACTGCAAAATTCGGTACGGACCCGAATTGTGCGGGTTCAGTTCGCCCATCACTACTGCTCAACTATATAACTGTAACAGGAAAGGGGAAACTCTGCTTAGAACAAAAGAGCATGGAATTTATACCATAGATCCAAACTTATAAACACTGCCATCTACTGGCTGAATGCTACTATGGTAGCTGCATAAAAATACATTCGAATATTAAATTCCAACAAGCACACAATTTCATAACTCATCCATGGTTTCACTATCTTATAACTCTATGCTGCTGTTGCACCAGAAGCGGAGTGAAAACACGGACACAGAGCTGGATTTAAACTGGGTCATTTTTATTAATTAAATAAAACTTTATTTAATTCAAAACCAAACTAGGACCTGCAGAGGTCAATTAAGAACATTTGGTGCAGAAATGATGTAATAAACTTCCTGGGCAACTATGGGCATAGCTCCATGCTGATCCAGGTGAATTGGACCACACCCTCACCTGGATCCAAGCCATGCAACGCATGTGGGAGGTCTTGCCATCCAATCCATGAAGGGCAATTGGAATGGGCGAGACCCAGAGGCAACCTCTCCCCAAATTGCTCAGGCCGGTTTAATGACACCATGAGCTCTTGGAGAGAGTCTTCCAATCATCTCCAAAGATGCCCAAAGGAGAACACACAGTTGCTAACCACCTCCCAATTTCCGCTCCTAACCTGCCAACCCAATGACCAAAGGTAAGCCAATTGAACTAAACAAATTAATGAATGAGACACCCTCTAACCACCCATCCCACACCACAGCGTGGAACAGGTGGAAAAATGGTCACAGCTAAAACGCCGAGACCGCCAAAAATTCCTATTCGGCCCCCTAAGGCAGTGTTTCCCAACCTTTTTTGAGCCGCGGCACATTATTCACACTTACAAAATCCTGGGGAACACTGAGTGGGGGGGGGAGTGGGGGAGAGGGGCTAAAAATGTTTGGACAAAAAAACCCTCTCTTCCTCCCTTTTGTCCTATTTCTTCCCTATTTCTTCTTTCTTTCCCTCTCTCTCCATCCCTCTTTCTTTCTTCCTTCCTTCCTCTCTTTTTTGCTCTTTCTCTCGCCCTCCTTCCCTCCTTCTTTCTCACTTTCTCTCTCTTGCATTCTTTCTCTATCTCTTTCTCTCTCTCTTGCTATCTCTTTTATTCTTTCTTTCTCTCTCCCTTGCTTTCTCTCTCCCTTGCTTTCTCTCTCTCTTTCTCTCTCTCGCTTTCCTTCTCTCTTCCTCTTTCTCTCTTTCTTTCTTTCTCTCTCTCTCTTGCTTTCTCTCTTTCTCTCTCTCCCTCTCCCTATTTCTTGCTTTCTTTCTCTCTCAGACACACTCTCTCTTTCTCTCTCCCTTGCTTTCTCTCTTTCTCACTCTATTGCTTTCCTTCTCTTTCTCTCTTGCTTTCTCTCTCTCTCTTGCTTTCTTTCTCTCTCTTTCTCTCTTGCTTTCTCTCTAACCCTCCTTTTGTCTCTCTCTCTCTTTCTCTCTCGTGCACCACGCCGGCAACAGAGAGAAAGAGAGAGCGGAGAGAGAGTAGAGGGCGGCTTGCCGGTCCACAGCCCCCTGGATCAGCGGCCCCGCATGGCCCCAGCGCAAACTCTGCCGTTGTCTTTGCCTCTGCCTAAGAGGCAGCAGCCACATCCGCCTCCGCCTCCCGGTACCCCGCCCGACTTCTACCTGCAGGAACAGGTGGGGGGGTGCCACGAAGGGCGGCACTTGGAGGCCACCACGGCACCGTTGTCATCATGGCGCAAAGCCACGCAGTCCCGGATCGCTCCCTTCTCCGGCCAGCAAGCCGGCTGCCTGGGGAAACGGCACGCTTTTCAAAGGCGGCGCTTTCCTGGGCAGCCGACTTTGCTGGCCGGAGAAGGGAGCGATTCAGGACTGCATAGCTTTGCGCCACTTCAAAAATTTCTGCGGGGGGTGGGGTCCTAATGACTGTGGGGGCGCACGCCCGCACAGCTTAGAAGCAACAGTGGCCGGCGCCCTCCCACCGAGCCCCAAAAGTTCACTTCCCGTCACTGCCAGGGAAGCTCCAGCCAGGCCGGGCTCGCGGCACACCTGACCATGTCCCGCGGCACACTGGTTGGGAAACACTGCCCTAAGGGTGACCCCACAGGCACACTGAAAGATAGGGAGGGAGGGCAGGTGTTCGCTTGCTCATTGCCGGGGCGAAAAGGAGGCCCCAAGCCAGCACAGCCCTTTATAAAGGGCTGGCAAGGCCAAGCCTCCAGCAGCAGCAGCAGCAGCCTCCACCACTGGTCGTTGCCGGGATCTCATGAAATATCAAAAGATCCCAGCCCCCAAAATGGCAGCTATACCACGTTTCCCTGGCACTGCCGCAAATCCAGCTGGCGGTAAGTTGCCAGCAAGGCATTATGTTATGTTGTTTCAGTGTATATTCAGATGGGATGTGGACCAGTGCAGACCAAATGTGGCACATGGCGGAAAGTTTCACCGTAGTCCTGCTCTTGTGTAGCAGGAGCAGATGCAGCTGAGGTCACATCAGATATTGCCCTGAGTATTTTTGCAAAACTATCAAAGCTGCGGCACATTCATTAGAGACCTGGATGTTCCAGTTAGTTACAGTTACTAAAAGACAGCAGACAATTTGACAAAGACAGCACCAGCTTGTTAGTTTTGTAAAATGCCCAGGGAACTATCAGATATTTGGGGCATTCAAGGCAAAATGTTGCTATTTCATCTTTAAACACAAAGACAGGAGCACTAACTTCAAAGGGGGAGACAGAAAAGCTCTGGGCAAATCAGAAATTCCTCAGCATAATAGACTTCCTTTATCTGGGTTGGAAAAATCCATACGACCACTAGATGGCACTTTGGTGTTTGCCTGATTTTTGCAGACAATTTAGGGTATGCTTGTTATCTGGAGAAATTCCCCAGAAGCAAACCAAATAACCTACAGGGGAAAAAACTTCTTCGCCTCAGGGATGAATATTGATAAATACATGAAGGAAATAAGATGTCTCGGCAGGGAACTAGTTACAGCTCCACATGCTCATTTTTTTCTTTGTTCTTATTCTTTTTCTTACAATAACTTCTCCTAGATATAATGCTTGGACATATCTAAAAACTATTTTTGTTACTCCCACCTCCCCACACTGGATCCTACATCCCCTTTCCACTAATAAAATCAAGAGGCAGGTTTTAAAAAGCCCGTCAGAAGATTTTGACTTAATTAGCTTCTAGGGAATATCTGCAGTCCATTAAGGCCAGAGATGGCATAGTGGATCAAAAGCGATAATAGAGCTCTCTGCCAAGCGTGCCAGATACAAATTGCAAGCTGCATCCAAGGTCAGAAAACTACTGCTGACGTAGAGGAGACCTCTCTCCAATTTGTATGCTACAATTGGTTGACAAATGTTTAATAGCATAATGTTTTGCAGGTGGGTTGATAAAAATACAGTTAAGCTCTCATAGGCTTAATGCAAATGCATCTCACACAACATTTCATCCCCATGCCATCTGCCTTGACTATATCATTGTATAAACACAGTATTGAGTTAAGGTACAGAAAGGTTTTCTGCCTTTTTCTGCCCGTCTTCTGCTGCACGAATCCCAGCGACTGATAAGGTCCAACAAAGTTGGCCTTCTCCGGGTCCCGTCGACTAAACAATGTCATCTGGCGGGCCCCAGGGGAAGAGCCTTCTCTGTGGAGGCCCTGGCCCTCTGGAATCAACTCGCCCCAGAGATTAGAACTGCCCCCACCTTTTGTAAGCTACTGAAGACCCACCTATGTCATCAGGCATGGGGAAATTGAGATACCTCATGGCTTATAATGTTTATGTATGGTATAGTTATGTTGCATGGCTTTAAATGATGGGTTTTTAGATGGTTTTTTAAATATATTGGATTTGTCACATTATTGTTATTGTTGTGAGCTGCTCCGAGTCTCCGGAGAGGGGTGGCATACAAATCTAATAAATTATTATTAAATTATTATTATTTACCTAGCAGTAGTTTATACCATTAACATCATTAAAAGTATATCTCTGTTTTCTCTTGATATGCCAGCACAATTGCTGCAAGTCCTTTATTTTAAGTCCAACAGAATGTTAATTATTTCTTTATCCCAGTAGTGGTTAATATACAGTTCCACAACTCATTTGGCTCCTGAACAATTTTTGGGGATGAAGACCCTCTTCTAATTCTTGTTGCTGAGAAATGAGATTGCCATTTTTCTATAATTTGCAATCATGAAACATAAAAAGTATGGAGCTAAATCTAAAGCAGGTTTACTGTCCTTAAAAACAAAACCAATGTCCAGTCTATGAAACCAGAGAAAATGCCATCTGTCTCAGCCTTCAAACTTTGTATAACTATCCCATCCATTGTAGCCCTTATCTCCTCAGTCAAGTTAAGTGCAACCAATGGCCTCTGTAATACAGGTCCTTCCTATTTTCCTTCCGGGCTCTTTCCATCTTTTGTTACATTCTAACCAGAGGTGGGTTCCTACTGATGCAATCCGGTGTGCCCTTTTGGTAGTCGACCACCAATGATGCAATTTTGGCATAAGGGCTCTGGTGCTGTTTCTGCCGGTGCAGACATGCTGCCATCTTTTTTGTGTAATTTTCTGGAATTTTATTTGGCTTTCTGAGCATGCTGGTGGATGTGCATTCATGCAAAACAATGCAATGCACACTGGTAGGAACATGTAAGAGGATCCCACCCCCAATTCTAACCCTACAAAATGTAATGTATGAATTGGCCCTAAGCTTGTCTCATGTTCCTTTTCATTTCAGCCTGGCAGTCAAACAAACTTCCAGAGCCACAGCCTTTCAATCTTTCACAGAATCCACGGACTTTGATACCTTTGATACCTTTTTTAGCAAGTATCAAAGGAGCAACCTGTCAATTTTCCCAGGATCCTGGCCCAATGCTAACGCGCAGTCATTCTAGCTGATCAAAATTACCATCTGCCAAAACCACCTCCAGATAAGTCCACCAGTGGTGGCCAAGTGATAAAGAAAGGATGTTAGCATAGGTTTTCTGCAAAGAGTCATTCAAAATGGATTTTGTCAGAATGATCACACTGCATAGGAACACAGTGTTTTGTTGAATAATTAGCTGGGGTGGGGAGGGAGGTAATAAGATACAATGGGAACCCATGGAGCTGTTCTTGTCAGTTTACAAACCTAAGATCTATGGAACTTTCTTGCACTATTGAATTTAACTTTTGGAAAGACTCCCACTGAAAGACAAGGTCAGTCTTCAATTCCAGAGCAGAATAGCATTTTTTGATCTCTTGTCATCATTTCAGTTTTGCTTCTATGCAAAGAAAATTGTGTCTCATGTTGTGAGTCATACTACACTGACTCTTGAATAGCTTTCCACTGTCAGTTGCTACCAAGACCTTTTCCTGTCAAAATGTTTACATCGATCATTGATTTGCTACAAAAACTAGCTATGGTTTCCAAGATGAGAAGAAGCTGTCTTTTCCTTTTTTTTAAAAAAAAAGAACTGATCTCACTGCAGTTTCTTTGCTTCGCTGTGTGCTGATAAAATAAAATTTAAAACATACACTGCATTTTAAATGAACTTCAGCGCATGTTAAATATTGTATGAATAAAAGCATCAGTTGCCCGAAAGAGAGGGTCATCTCTCAGACTTTGGCCTTTGGTGATGTTGATTTGGAGCTTTTGAAAATGTTAACCTTTCCCGCTAGACTTCAGAGCTGAAATAGCCAATGGTCCCTCGCCAGTACTTCTCTGACTATCTCGCTTTTTATCAAGGGCGGGGGGAAGGTGGAAAGGTTTCTTAATCTGTCAGCGTTGCCTTTTGGTCATCTTGATTTTGAATTAAAGCTCTCGGGAGAAATGATGGCTCAGCAGAAAGTGCTCACTGGGGCAGCTAGCTTTCTCTCCTCAAAGATGAAAAGCAAAACCAATGTACCGCATGCATCTTCCAAAAAGAAAAAATGAGAGAGAAAGGTCTAACTGAAAGAACATCAAAAAAAGAAAGAAATACACTTGCATTATACAATCACACAAAAAGAAAGATCCAAATTTCAGAGAAATACATAAAAGACAGAGATCACTTGAGATCTGCCCAGGGACCTTTAATGAGCAATTTCCAAAGCCCCCAGTCCCTTTTGTTTTAATTCTTGATCCTAAAATTAGATGTGATAGCCTGAACAATGCCTTCAAAGAACATCCAATCCTCTTTAATGTAGGAGCTCACGGTAGCTCAGCCTCCAATGTGTTAGTATAGCAGTATCCTAACATTATAACTTTATTAAACAGTGAAATGGGGCATTTTTTTGAGCAGGTTCATGGAAGATCATATTACCTCCATGTGGGAAATGAGTGTGTCTCCATTATCCAGTTGGGCACTTTGAGAAAGAAAATACTTTCCTATGGGCCCTGACTTGATTCAGCAAAGTTATTTTTATGTTCCTATGTTACATTTTTATGAAGTTTCAAGATCCAATCTGGGTCAGTCATTGAGGTTTAATCTTTCAAGCTTTCAGACTAGTGCTGGAGCCTATCCTCAGGGAATTTCTCTCTACTGAAATCTGTGCTTTGGACTATTCTATGCACCATATTTATGTGGTGCCTTCTTATTGATTGATTAGTGTGTTGATGGCCAGTGATTGGCTGTTGTTTCCTTGTGCTGCCAAGTCCTGGGCTCCTAAGTACGTGATAAACTGCTGGTAAATCAACACACCTATTGATTGACAAGGCCCATTTTTATAAAGTATAATCCTCAATTTCAGGCAGAGGCAACTTGATGGCCTTTTAATGTTTAAGGTGACAGTTCCTACAATATTTGTTGCCCCGTGAGTCATACATGCAGTCCAAAACAGGTTGCGGTTGTTGCTCAATTCAGTTAAGCCCAATTAAATTTGTTTAAGTTTGAGGACACAGTTTGAGCTGCAAATATATTTCCAACCAGACATGAGTTCTCTAATAACGTTACACCTTGAGCATCTTAACAGATCTAGATTTCAGTCCTTAGTCAGAAATCCACAGATAGAAACAAAGTTCAGAATGCCTGAAGTAATAAAGTCATTTTTGCTTAAATGTTTTACTTTTTGAATAATGAATGATTTGGGCAGATTTTGAGCATTTCTATTAGGTTCTTAAAGACTTTCATCTAAGACTGACTGTGATTGATTTTTCTAGCTTTCATCCACATATTTGGAGATAAGAAATTAGGGGGGGGGGAGTCTATTCATTTTTCAGCTGTTCACCATAAAGCTAATCTAAATCTTCATGAGGCTTAAAAAGCAACTTCCATTATTTTCTTTATGGATGAATGTAAAAGAGTCTGCCAAGATAAAGAAACAGAAGAAAGCAAATTGGATGTCATGATAATCTGTGGAAATTGCTAAAAAGAGAAAATAATACAAAACCAAGAAAGAGAAACATCTCAGGAAGGAATGTAATGAAGGGTTTCAAAGACCAAAGAGACATGAAGCAGAATTACAACAACATCTGACACTGAAGATAGAAACAGACATAGAAAACCAAACAAAGTATTTCAAAAGATGTCTGAACCTAGAAGGAAGTTCCAGACTCAAATCTGTCTGCAAAAGAACAGATAACAATTGATTCAAAGAAGATCAAACAAAAATGGAAGAAGTATATTGAAATAGAGTTTGATAGAAATGTCAACATCAAAGGTATCTTAGAAGATATTCTATATTTGCAAGAACCTCTAGTATAATGAAGTTGATGAAGAAGTTAGATCAGCTTTTGGGTCATTACCAGATTGGAAGGCTACAATAATTGATGGAATGTCTACAGAAATATAGCAAGCAACAAAAGAAGAATCAGTAACAGTCAATAATGGGCAGCCAAAAATTTTACTGCCACACTGTGGATGTGGCTTATTTTGTGGGGTTGGCTTAATGGTCATGTGACTGGGTAGGAGTGGCTTGCCGGCCATGTGATCAGGTGGGCGTGGCTTGAATGATCATCATCGTTAAAGTGAACTGTTAAGTCCTTGACTTACAACCTTACCAGTGTTGCTCACTGGGGTGACAATTTGCTTTGCGTTTTCCATGCTCCCCTTCCTTGTTCACCCCCCCTGCCTCAGGCTGGGTGGTTAGGTGAATGGGTACTGCCAGAAGCATGAATGATGCCAGCGCCGCTTCCACCCACGCCTTCTGCTTGCACCTCAGGGGGGAGGTTGGAGGGGAGCCAGGCAGGAGTGAGGGAAGGTCGTCCGAGGCCAGGAAGGAGAAAAGAGGAAAAAAGCAAGGAGCGCAGATGCAGCAGCACCAGCAGGGAAAAAATAGGCAATCCGAGCTGAGACCAATAATGCAGGAAGTGACAGCCGCTGATCAGCTGGAGTTGCGCACACATCTTCATTTCCACCGGTGGAACTGTGTTCCACCCCGTCCTGCCTGCTGCCTACCCCTGGTAACAGTTCAAGCCTAGCTACAGCGTTCCAGCAAATCAGGAAAATGGCACAGTGGCCAAAATATTGGAAGAGGTCAAACTACATTTCAATGCCAAAAACTACATTCCCCCCCCCCAAAAAAAAAGGAAAGTAAGAGAATGGGCAAAAATATTATGAAATATCTTTGATTTCACATGCCAGAAAAATAATGCTTAGCATCATTCAATATAGTTCAGAACTCCATGTTGTTGAAATTCCAACAACTTCCAAGAAGTTGTTACAGCTGGCTTCAGAAACGTTCAAGAGACATTATTGTTGATGCATGCTGAATAATTGGGAAAGCTAAATAATACCAAAATAAATAGTATGTGCTTCATTGGTGTAGAAAGATTTTTGATTCCATCAATCATGTTAACCTTAACTGCTTAGAAAATTGGAATCCCAAAACATCTGATTATCTTCATGTGAAACCTATACACACACACCAGGAAACCACAGTACAGGCAGAGGATGATGAAATAGCAGACTCCAATTTTGCAAAGGATTGAGAAAAGACTGTATACTGCCCCTTATTTATTCAGTTTATATGCTGAATTTATACTAAGGGAATCCAGACTGGAAAAATATGAGCATGGCTTTAAAATTAGAGGAAGAAACATCAATAACATGTAGTATGGTGAAAAGGAAAGGGGCGGCATACAAATCCAATAAATAAATAAATAAATATACTTCTTTGATAGACAAACACGAAAAGAATCTTCAAGCTTAAGTAATAAAAGTCAAGGAGCATGGTGAAAAATTTGTGATAACATTAAAAATAAAGACCAAACTAATGACAATAGGCAATAACCTTAATATTGACAACGAAGATATTGAAACAGTGAGATAGTTTCTGCCTTTAAAGATCAAATATCAATATTAGGAGAATTAGCAGTCAAGAAATACTATTGATGGTGAATTAACAGTTTAACATTGGGCAACTTTATGTTTGAAATCTTGTGTAAACCACTCAGACTAATATTTTATAGAATAGACATGAAGACCTTGGGAAAGTTATTTAGATGTCACGATGTTTCCATAGTGACAAAGATCAGAATCATATAACCCATGGTTGTATTTTGAAGAAGCAGGATAGGAAGAATATTGATGCTTTTGAGCTTTGGGTGTTGGAGAAAACTCCTGAGAATACTGTGAACATCCAAGGAAATAAACAAATGGATCTCTGAAAAAAAATCTACCCAAATGAGCTGATTGAAATTATCACACTTTGAATGGATACACAAACATTTACACTCTCTGGAGAAGACCCTGATGCTGGGAAAAGTAAAAGGAAAGAAGAGAAAGACCAGCATGGATTCAGTTACAGGAGCAAAGGGTGCAGTGCTAGAAGATTCCAAGGACCAGGTTGCGGTCACTAAGAGTTAGAACCAGCTTTATGGCACCTAATAATTTTTTCCCTTTAAAACCTCCTCTTGGTTAAACTACAATTTGGTTGTTCTGATGATATGGATGATGTAGTCCCTACACCAGAGATAGTCCAACATTCAAGAGTGTTTCTAAACAGGATCCCTGAAGTTCATATCCATTTATTTGTTTATTTATTTGTTTGTGTGTTTGTTCTTGTTTGTTTGCTTACTTACATGCTAGCTTGCTAGCTTGCTTGCTTGCTTGCTTACATACATACATACATACATACATACATACATACATCATACATACATACATACATACATACATACATACATACATACTTATTTAATTTATATTGCTGCCTATTTGCCCATGGTGGCTCAAAGAGGCTTACGGAATATAAAAATATTTAAAACTATAAAAATTAACAAAAAGAATGAAATAAATTAATATAGTACACTATAACAAAATCACCCCCCACCCTCTGCCCTGCAGCTCACACAAGCCATTTAATTGGCTCCATGCCACTCTGGGTTCCCCAGGTCCACTGGCAGAACCATGTCTTCAGGAAGAGTATTAGAGTGGGGGCCATTCTAATCTTTGGGGGAATGATGTTCAAGAGAGAGGGATCCACCAGGGAGAAAGTCCTTCTTCTGGGTCCCACCAAGTGTATCTCCCTCGCAGATGGGATCCACAGCATTCTCTGCCTCCCTGTTTTCATGGGTCCGGTAGATGCAGTGATGGGCTCCTACAGGAATGGTCAGGAACATCGTTCCGGTAGCAAAATTTGGAGCTCCATCCCAGAGCACCTGATTTGCACTGAAAGATGTTGAAACAAAATGCATAAGCCACGCCCACAGTGTGGTAGTAAATTTTTTCGTAGCCCATCACTGGGTAGATGTGACCGGCAAGAGACAGTCCCTCAGGTTTCTCTCTTCCCTCCATGCAAATATAATAAGGGAAAAAAAGTCTAGTTACATCCAGACAAAAATAACTTTACTACATGCATTATATAAACAATAATCAAACAGACATTGAGAGAGTGTCACATGGTGTACTTAAGGGGCGAGTACAAGTGCACTAGAGTGCCTTCTGTCCCCTGTGCTATTGCTCTCCTATATCTCCTATACCTTTCTTCTATTCTTTCATTGATATGTTCTATTACTATATCTTCTTTTCTATTCTTTCTTAGATATATTTTACTATGAGTATTTCCTCTATAACCTTCATCATGTATTTTACTATGTGTATATATATATATACCCACTAAAACCCTCATTGTGTATTGGACAAAATAAATAAATAAAATAGATAAACACTAAACAATTGAATCTATGGGGTGAATCTCTGTGTCCCAAAGGTGGTCTTGCTTAGACCTCGCTGTGCTTTCTCATGCAGAAAAGACAACATTCTCCTTAAAGGTTCAGTACATTTGGAAAACACAGAACATGCTTAAATAAACCAATTCCTCCCCCTCCACCCTTGCAAAATATTATCACAGCAACCATAATTTCTGATGTTTCACACAGTAGTTCTCGCTCACTCTTTTGTGGCTATTTAATCCCCACCCCACTCTTCCTGGCTTGGATCTCACCCCATCTGGCCTATTTGGCTTCCTGTCATCTCAGTCTGTGAAGTGTGGATTCTTCCACACTTCAAAAGAAAAGGATTTAGGGGTACTGATTTCTGACAGTTTCAAAATGGGTGAACAGTGCAGTCAGGCGGTAGGGAAAGCAAGTAGGATGCTTGGCTGCATAGCTAGAGGTATAACAAGCAGGAAGAGGGAGATTATGATCCCACTATATAGAATGCTGGTGAGACCACATTTGGAATACTGTGTTCAGTTCTGGAGACCTCACCTACAAAAAGATATTGACAAAATTGAACGGGTCCAAAGACGGGCTACAAGAATGGTGGAAGGTCTTAAGCATAAAACGTATCAGGAAAGACTTAATGAACTCAATCTGTATAGTCTGGAGGACAGAAGGAAAAGGGGGGACATGATTGAAACATTTAAATATATTAAAGGGTTAAATAAGGTCCAGGAGGGAAGTGTTTTTAATAGGAAAGTGAACACAAGAACAAGGGGACACAATCTGAAGTTAGTTGGGGGAAAGATCAAAAGCAACATGAGAAAATATTATTTTACTGAAAGAGTAGTTGATCCTTGGAACAAACTTCCAGCAGATGTGGTAGATAAATCCACAGTAACTGAATTTAAACATGCCTGGGATAAACATATATCCATCCTAAGATAAAATACAGAAAATAGTATAAGGGCAGACTAGATGGACCATGAGGTCTTTTTCTGCCGTCAGACTTCTATGTTTCTATGTTTCCCTCAGGCAGTTCAATCACCAGCCTCTCCTGCTTTCTATTGGCTAAATCGACAACTCATCTGCAGCATCTTTTACACATCACAAGGTTCTTCTCTCCCCCAGCTAGCTACAGGGAGTAGCATTCAAGCAAGATACAATGCTGTAAAGTGGTGGCAGTGGCAGGGGAAACCCTTATAGTTCCTCCTTTTACCTCATGTTTACTCCAAGTCCTCTTTCTTCTTTGTTAAAAGTTTGTCTCTCGTATTTCCTTCCACTGCCCCTTTCTGGGCTAAACTTTTATCCTTTTTCCTAGTGATGGCTCTCCAGGCTAAACGTCTGCTCTTTTTTTCTCCCTCCATGTTTGTGTATGTCTGCAGGCTTCCACCTACAACTCTGCAGCTTTTATATCTTTCCTAGTTCTTAGTTTAATCCCCTTCCGTTTCCCCTTGATGAGTGTGGGGTGGTGGTGGAAGAGAAGGCATTGCTTCTGCAAACACTCATAAAGAGCAATTGATGCAAAGAGAGGGAGAGAAGGGGAATGGAACTCCCTTCACACGATGAATGGAGGAGAATAGAACTCCATTCCAACTTGGTGAATTGGCCGGGGGGGGGGGGGGAGAAGGAAGGAAAGGCATTGCTTCTGGAAACACTCATTAGAGAGAAATTGATGCAACAGAGAGGAAGAGAAGGGAAATGGAACTCCATTCAAATTTAATGAGTGGGGGCGGGGTGGGAGGAATGGAAGGCAAGGCATTGCTTGCTCGTTTGATTGGCTGGTGGCAAATGTTCCGGGCTCCCCAAAGCTTGGGTTGAATGGGGTTTAGTCAGCGATGGGCTGTGAGCCGGAACACTAAATTGCGCTCGCTGCCGCGGCTCGTAGGTTCTTGTGGAACCAGCACGATTTTGCTGCTGCACCTGTGAAGGTAGCAAAATCATGCATGGAACCACAGGTAAAAACCTCGCTGAAATACGGGTGCAATTTTGCTACCTCCACAGGTGCAGCAGCAAAATTGCACTGGTCTTGCAAGAACTTATGAGCTGCGGCGGCGAGCACAATTTAGTGGTCCAGCTTGTAGCCCATCGCTGGGTTTAGTGTCTGTTTGGAGAAAGGCCTGTGACTATGCAGCTGTGACAGGAGGTACTGTGATGGAAGGGCTGGGCTGAACAGGTAGGGCCTTTTCAGTGAAGGAGAAAAGGCAGAGCCCAATAGTCGGAGATGGAAGGCTGGAAACCAATCGGGCACAGCCAACAGGAGGAGGTGAAAAGTCCTAGATCCTACCACTTTTGTAGGAAGATAACAGCATTTATTTATTTATTTATTTATTTATTTATTTATTTATTTATTCATTCATTCATTCATTCATTCATTTATTTATTTATTTATTTATTTATTTATTGGAGACTCGGGGCGGCTAACAGCGACAATAAAACAGTGTACAATAGTAATTTGGTATTGATGATTAAAAATCAATTAATATAAAAACCAAACATACATACATACATACATACCATGCATAGAATTGTAAAGGCCTAGGGGGAAAGAGGATCTCAATTCCACCATGCCTGGTGGCAGAGGTGGGTTTTAAGTTGTTTACGAAAGGCAAGGAGGGTGGGGGCCATTCTAATCTCTGGGGGGAGTTGGTTCCAGAGGGCTGGGGCCGCCACAGAGAAGGCTCTTCCCCTGGGTCCCGCCAGGCGACATTGCTTAGTTGACGGGACCCGGAGAAGATCCACTCTGTGGGACCTAACTGGTCGCTGGGATTCATGCAGCAGAAGGCGGTCCCTGAGGTAATCTGGTCCGGTGCCATGAAGGGCTTTATAGGTCATAACCAACACTTTGAATTGTGACCGGAAACTGATCGGCAACCAATGCAGACTACGGAGTGTTGGTGTAACATGGGCATATTTGGGAAAGCCCATGATTGCTCTCGCAGCTGCATTCTGCACGATCTGAAGTTTCCGAACATTTTTCAAAGGTAGCCCCATGTAGAGAGCATTACAGTAGTCAAGCCTCGAGGTGATGAGGGCATGAGTGACTGTGAGCAGTGACTCCCGGTCCAAGTAGGGTCGCAACTGGTGCACAATGCAAACCTGGGCAAACGTCCCCCTCGCCACAGCTGAAAGATGTTTCTCTAATGTCAGCTGTGGATCGAGGAGGACGCCCAAGTTGCGAACCTTCTCTGAGGGGGGCAGTGATTCTCCCCCAGGGTAATGGATGGACAGATGGAGTTGTCCTTGGGAGGTAAGATCCACAGCCACTCCGTCTTGTCTGGGTTGAGTTTGAGCTTGTTGACACTCATCCAGGCCCTAACATCCTCCAGGCACCGGCCCATCACTTCCACTGCTTCGCTGGCTGGACATGGGGTGGAGATCTATAACTGGGTATCATCGGCGTATTGATGATACCTCACCTCATGCCCTTGGATGATCTCACCTAGCGGTTTCATGTAGATATTAAATAGCAGGGGGGAGAGGACCGACCCCTGGGACACCCCACAAGGGAGAGACCTAGAGGTCGACCTCTGATCCCCTACTAACACCGACTGCGACCGACCAGAGAGGTATGAGGAGAACCACTGAAGAACAGTGCCTCCCACTCCCAACCCCTCTAGTCGGTGCAGAAGTATACCATGGTCGATAGTATCGAAAGCCGCTGAGAGGTCAAGAAGCACCAGGACAGAGGACAAGCCCCTGTCCTGGGCCCGCCAGAGATCATCCATCAATGCGACAAAAGCAGTTTCCGTGCTGTAGCCGGGCCTGAACCCAGACTGCTGAGGACCTAGATAATCGGCTTCTTCCAAGGACCGCTGGAGCTGAAGTGCCACCACCTTCTCAACAACCTTCCCCATAAAGGGAAGGTTGGAGACTGGACGGTAGTTATTGAGTATGGCTGGGTCCAGGGAAGGCTTCTTGAGGAGGGGGTGCACAAGTGCCTCCTTATAAGGAGCCAGAAAGGACCCACTCCCCAAGGAGGCGTTGACAATCTCCCGGACCCAGCTCCGCGTCACCTCTCGACTGGCCGAAACCAACCAAGAGGGACACGGATCCAGTAGACAGGTGGCGGAACACACAGCTCCAATGGCCTTGTCCACTTCCTTAGGTGTCACCAAGTCAAACCTCTCCCAGACAGATGGAAAAAGATGTTTAGCCCCAGTCACCTCGACTGACTCGTTGTCAGTTGACTCTGTTTTACAATTGGAGTCGAGGTCCGCTCGAATCCGAGCAATTTTATCAGCGAAAAACGTGTTAAAATCCTCGGCACTACTCTGCAAGGGCTCCCCAACTCCCCCCTGGTTAAGAAGGGAGCGGGTTACCCTGAACAGAGCGGCCGGGTGGGATTCCGCTGATGCAATCAAGGTGGCATGATATGCGCATCTTGCTGCCTTGAGTGCCACTTTGTAAGTCATAATATGAGCTCTTACAAGTGTTCGATCGGATTCGGACTTACTCTTCCTCCATCGCTTCTCTAGACGTCTCTTCTGGCGTTTCAACTCCCGGAGCTCCTCGTTGAACCATGGAGCTCTACGGGGTCTAGTGCCGCGGAGAGGTCGCAGCGGTGCAATTCAGTCAAGGGCCTCCGCTGCAGCCTTGTTCCAGGCCTCAGCCAGAGACTCTGCCGAACTGTGGACGAGTGCATCTGGAAGAGCCCCAAGCGCCTTCTGAAAGCCTTCTGCATCCATCAGGCGCCTGGGGCGGAACAACTTAATTGGTTCCGCCTCCCTGCGAGGGAGGATTGGAGCCAGGAAGTCAAGCCGCAGTAGAAAATGGTCTGACCATGACAAAGGCAATACTTCTAAGCCCCTTAATCTCAGACCATTACTCAGTTGCTCAGAGAGTAATACCATGTCGGGTGCGTGCCCCCCCTTATGAGTCGGACCCTGCACTACTTGAGTCAGGTCCATGGCTGCCATGGTGGCCATGAACTCCTGTGCCAGCCCAGAGGACCCGCCGAGCGACGGCAGGTTGAGGTCCCCCAAGACCATAAGCCTAGGGAACTTCACCGCCAGCCCGGCCACCTCCTCCAGCAGCACAGGCAGGGCTGTTGACACGCAGCTGGGAGGCAGGTACGTGAGTAACAAGCCCACCTGAACCCCTAGGTCCAACTTCACCAGGAGGGACTCGCAACCCGCAATCTCTGGAGCAATGAGTCTACGCAGGCACAGGCTTTCCCTGGCTATAATAGCCACTCCTCCCCCCCCCTTCCCTGGGGTCGAGGCTGATGCCATATCCGAAACCCGGCTGGGCTGATTTCAGAAAGAGGAACTCCTCCCTCCGGGCCCAGCCAGGTTTCGGTCACACAAGACAGGTCGGCCTCCTCATCCAGGATCAAATCCAGGATTAGGAGAGCTTTATTTACTACCGACCTGGCATTGAGTAGCAACAGCTTGAGCCCAGGGCCAGACTTACACTCATCACCAGTGCCTTGAGTTAAGCTCATGGAGCCGGAACAAGGGATCGTTATTAAGCAGCGATCCCTCCTTCCCCTGGAACGGCTAGCTCCATGGCTTCCACCATATCTGCCTCTCCCCAGCAAGACCGGGATATTCTGACCCTCCGCCACCCCAGAGATAAGTGTTCCCCCACCTCCTGCCCTTCCAGTGTCAGGTGTGCCTGAAATTTCATTCATATCATATTCATTCATTTCATACATATTATAATCCCACCCACCCACCCTGTTCCATCTATCACCTCCTTCCCATTCATTTCCATTCACAATATTCCATTCATTCCAATAATTACTAACATAATCCCATTCATTCATACCATAAATACATTAATCCCTAAAAAATAGTTAAAAATTAAAAATACATAATACATATACCAGAAATATAAAAATAGCCTAAATGTACTAATTAATTATCAATTACTCTAAAACTAGTACTGGATGTCAAATTATTAAATATTTTTAAAGACCAAAATACAGGGGGGGGGGGATCAGTTAAAAATCAATTAGTTAGCAGTTCTTAGATCATCAACAGCTAGGTGGCGCCAGACTCTGAGTCAATTAAGTCCAGCATAAATGTCCAAGTCTTTAAATAATGAGTCCCTGGGGGAAAGAATGATCTCTTTAGTGCCGTCCGTTGCCACCGCCTGGCACTCCCAGTTCGTAAATTGTGTCTCAAATTATTATTAACTCGGACTCCTGCGTCTCTACAGCTCCCCCGGCTCTCGGTGTTCACTCCGGTCACCCTGTGATAGTTACTGTTCTTACTGGGCAACAACTCCAGTTCTCCACACTCTCCTCTCACTGCGATCCCGCACAGTCTCTCAGTAATGTCGAACAGCCTCAGAACAGCTCCTCGCCCTCTCCTCAGCCTCGGCCATCCTTCTCTCTCTGCAGTAACCTCCTTTCCCTTGATAATGACAGTCCCCTATACCTCAGTGTATAGTCCTGCCAGCAACATGACCACAGAAACATTTTTCTTTTGGACAATACTGGCTCACGTGACTAGGAAACTGAGCCAGACATATCTGGACAGGGAAACTTTTACTTTTATTTTTAAATTTTCTATTATTTGAAAAAGCAAGATAGCATAGTATTTCTTCAGGGCTATTTTTTCAGATTTTGAGCCCCTCCCAGATATAGTAATTATCTTTATTTGATTGAAAAAAAGCCCAGACTTTTTAGCTTGTAGGAAACCCAGAGGTACAAAACACCAGATTTCCCATGTGCATCAGCTTTGCATTAAATAGTGTACAATTTAATGTTTATGTAATATGTTTTAAATGTTCGAAATATTTCACTGGGTAAATTTCATAGACATTTATTATGACTATAAAAGGTTTAAAACTAAAACTACAATTAGGATTAATGCTATCTTCTTATAAAGCATAATGAAGTTTAAAATAAGCATGTTTATACATTCCTATATTTTCCATGAAGATCACAAAGAAAGCCTCAGGTGGCACATGAAATAAATTCTGTTCTGGCTTATAATTATCTAAAATTCATTACTCCCGGGAAATTTTTGGCCTTAAAAAAAACCTCTTTATTTTTAGATTTACACATCAAGAACATTAAAACCATCTCCAACATAATTAAAGGCCTTGAGCAATTGTTTCTTGAATTATGGCAATTGGAATAGATTTCTAAATATTTTATGTATTGAGCTAGATACTTTAATTATTTAGAAATCCATGCAAAAAAAGAGCACTTTCTATTAATGAAAACTGAATTGCCTAAAAGAATTAACCTTCTTGACTTGTCTTTATAAACTGATTTTCATTTGCTAAGTCCCTTCAGAACTAGCACAACCACACCAATCTTCTATTAAAATTAAGCTTTTGCAAAGACACTGATACTTATAACCAGTAATTGTGATACATATTCCACCTAACCTTGCTGTGTACACACAGGCTCACATCTTTAATTTGAAGAAGCAATTCTGCAGCACTATGTTGACCGAACATCATTGTTGTTTACTCATCTCTTCCAAGAAATGGATGTCTGCCATTGAATGAAACTGAAAAGCAGGCTTTGCTGGTTAGAATAAAGCACTGTTTCATCTTCCTTGTAATAACATTTCTCATGTCCTGAGATGCCAGAGATAATCCTCGGTTGTTTGTTTTGCTTAAATAAAGTGCCTGTTCTAATAGCAGAGAGCCATCCTATTTAGTTCCGCTTTGACAAAATAGTTAGCTGTGCCAAGGCGTGTTTCACTTGGCCAGAGCAGGGGTGGTATTTGCTTGCCTTCCCTACTGGTTCACAAATATGAGCTCACCCACCACCGCTGCATATGCGCACAGCCTTCTGTTCATGCGCTTTACTCTTGCATGTGCCTTCCATCCTCGAAAATGCGGCTAAATAGGACAGCATTACAATCAGGCAGGTGGTCTTTCAGGGTTCCAAATAGTATCCTATATTAAATCAGAGTCCAATGCATACATTCCTCAAAGTTCCAGTTTATTAGTAGACCATGTTGGCACATCTGTGAGAAACTCAAATCTGAAGTCCCATGGATTTCTCCACCCAGTTAAATAATAAATGAATAGACCTTTATTACAGTCAAAGACTATCAGTATAATAATTTAAAAAAATAAAAATAAAACAGAACATCCAAGAACCATTTCAGATTCTTACAATCTAGACATTTTAGTATCTCTCTGATCCCTGTAGCAGATTCTTGGGTGATAAATGTAGTCCTTGACTTACAGCAGTTTGTTGACCATCCAAAGTTTGTTGTCACCCAAGTCAACAAAGACATGCCAGGTGTTGAGGTTCTTGGAGATCTGGAGATAAATGACTTACAAAATTCATGACTTTTGGTTGACCAACCAAAATTAACCCATTGTAAATATACAAACGATGTACAGTTGAAAGTTCATTCCCTTGTTCCCACACCCACAAGTCCATCACATTGACCAGTCTCCTCTACCAACGTGTCTGTTACTCCCATCAGCTTCTGGGCAGGTGTCAAACAAAGGATCATCTTGAGAATCTAGAAGAAATTTGTTATGGCTATCTCTACTTTACTCATGCAGCAACCCCTCCCAAATTCCCACAGCACTAATATATTCTACATTATAATATGTGGCAGGTCAAAGTCTCCAGATCAAATGATGGCTTTGGCCTGACACCACAGTCACTGAATCTGTCTGAACCAGCTGAATACTACCTCTGGGCTAGAGGAAAGAGATGACCCAATTCACATTGAGAAAGCAAGTCAGGTGACCTAAATAGCCCAGTGTTGCAGAAGAGGGCTCTTCTCAATCTTCTCTCTCAAGAATAGACAAATTGAGTTGGCAAGAAAAATGGAGGCCAGGGACACTTTTTCAAGTCTTGCCAAAAGCTTCTGGCAAGTCCTTCAGAGAAATGTCCAGGGCAGCCAGAAAGCTTTAGCGGACATGGCAGGATTCCTTGCAGTTTGCAATCAAGCCATGCAGCCTGGAAGATTTAGAAGCCATGGCAAAAAAATGTTTCAGGCTGGCCACCTTCACACACACTGTGGGAAATACCACTTACTGAAGCCACCAACCCTGGAAGCACTCAACTGATAATGATTGGAGTGCTGATCTAAATTTATCACAGAATATAGCCAGAATAAGTGGTGTAGGGTTTCCTGCCTAAGCAGGAGTTGGACTAGAAGACCAAGCCCGTTCTATTCTGTTCTGTTCTGTTCTATTCTATTCTATTCATAAGTAGGAAGTATCTTCCAAGGTATCTTGGATGTTTTATATCTTTGCAGCACTCAATACATAAGCAAAGCAGAGCCTGATCATTATTGGCTAGCTAACTGCATTGTTTCATCATCATAATAATAATAATAATAATAATAATAATAATAATAATAATAATAATAATACATATATGCTTTTCATGGCTAGCACCTCATGCAATTATACAATGTCCTGATTTTTTCCCTAAGCAGGGATTCTCCATTCTTGACATGGTATATCATAGCCTGAAACCAAAGCTATGGTTTGACCCTTGTCTTTGTCCTAATCTTCCATAGCCAGATGTTTACCACATTCTTCCCACTGAGATCCAATATCTCATTATCAAGTGAAAGATCAAGTTCTAATATATCCTCCCTTTCAGTTATGAAAGTAGCCTAAGATCTCCAGCTGAATTGTATGGAAGATTGGTTTTTTTTGTCCCAATAGTTGTCAAAGCCAGCATATTTGAAACAAATGTTGTATGCCGGTTTAAAAAAGCGGGATGTTTTAAGAGCAACGCAGGACGCGGGACAAATGGCAAAAAAGTGTGACTGGCCCGCTTTCAGCGGGACGCCTGGTCACTTTAGCACATCCCTACTGTTCATGTCAGGTATTACACTTAAAACATTAGTGTAACATTTACACGTGGCCTAGGTCACCATCAGCTTTGGCCTATCCTGGTCTTCTTCAAGCAGCTTTAGAGCTGATATGGAGACAGACATATCCATGCTCTGAGGCAGAAGGATGAAAAGTGTATATTCACATTTCCCTTCAAGGGTCAACCTTATATGAGATCATTTTACCACCACTTTTTTCCCTAGAACATTTGTTTTGAATGAAAGCAGAGAAAGTGTTATTTAATTTATTTATTTATTTATTACTTAGATTTGTATGCCGCCCCTCTCCGAAGACTCAGCAACATTCAATAACACATACTAACATGGAGTCAGGTTTTGTGTGTATTTACTTGGAAATAAACAGAGCAAAAAAGGGTAGCTTTGCAGTTCAAATTAATGCATGCTTATTCTACTTATAAGTAAATGCACTTAGGACTGCTTCTTCATGGGTCTGCCTAAGCTTGTATTCTCAATGCCATATTAAACACATGAGAATGAAATTTTCTTTTTAATGTAACTAGTAATTGCAAGAGAGAAGGGTGATTAACTGAATCAAGGATATTAGGATGGAAAATGTAATTATTTTTTATTTTTAAATGTTAACCATCCTTTTCTCAGACATCGTTATTGTTATTGAATCTTCTGATACCAGCTGCATTTCTTCATCCATAAGCCACAGTCCTAATTGTGTAGTAATATTTATTTATTTATTTATTTATTTATTCATTCATTCATTCATTCGTTCATACATTTGTTCATTCATTCATTCATTCATTCATTCATTCGTTCGTTCGTTCGTTCGTTCGTTTGTTTGTTTGTGTAGGCCACCCAACTTCTTACAGGCTCTGGGCGGCTAACAACAATATAAAAACAGCAATATAAAAAATAATGAAACAATTTTAAGAACCCTTAATTAAAACATTCATCCATTCAGCTGGGACAAGATGAAACCATTCACTGGCACCAGGCCTGCCAGAAAAGCCATGATTTTACTGCCTTTCAGAAGGTAATAATTAGATTATTTTGATTAGAGCAAAATATGTGTCATTAAAATAATTTCAAATCCTTCACCTGTTCATTATCTTTTGCTTTAATTCATTGATCTTGCTTTATAAGTCTCAAGGGACTGGGATCAATCATACCTGAACTCTGTAAAGTTCTATGTACATATGAAATAATATAATATAAATTTTAAAAAAATACAGTGGCTGTAACTTTCTTAAATTAAATGTGTATTAAATTAAATTATACAGTAATATAATATTCTTCCAAACTAGATTGCATAGGATGTTGCATTGCTCTTGACCTCATATATTGTGTATTTATTATGTAAATCCAATAATAATAATAATAATGACACAGTTTGGAGAAAATATTTCATAATGGAAAGGCAACTAATATACTCTTGGTTTCAAGATACGGCTCTTTTTTAACCTTTCTTTCACAGTCTCACTTTTCTTATCTATATTTTTTTTATTAAAACTTGTCTCAAACTACATTTTAATGTGCAAGCATCTCCAGAAGTTATCATTATTTTCTGACAGAAGGACAATCCAGTGTGTTCATGTGATGGGTATATTAGATTTGAAAAGTAATCTTTATTGGCTATGGACCCAAATTAATCAAGGTGTGTTACAGCTAACCTACACCTGGCTTCTTTCTCTCTCATTTTCACAGCAGACTTCAGAGCCTAAATTTATACTCCCTTTTGAAATACTACTAACCCTATTTCATTAGCTGCCTGGATTTCTCCAATAAAGGGGTGGGGGCATTCTGTTATGATCAGACCATCTGCAGAAAGGGTTGTCATGGAAACCCTACCTGGCTTGATTACATCTGCAACAGGCCTATATAATGCACAGAGCAAGGAAAAGTATAATGGATAGAGGGTTAAAATTTGATTTGATGGAGAAAATAAGATGACAGTGATGATTTCTTATGGCCAAATTCAATCCCCTTAGCGTTGTATTGTCCATGGAGTGTTTAACCATAACTTGCTAAAAGTTTAAAGGCGTTTGAAAAAAAAACATAAAATGGGCCATGAATTATGACCAGGTCTGTTAACTTACAAAACAAACAAACAAGCAAAAAAGGCAGAAAAATTTATGGCTCTAATAATAAGACTAAAGAATATCTATCTTTTTGGCTGCCAAGAGTCGACATCAACTTGATGGCACATAATCAATCAGTCAAAATTCATAAATAAAGATCTGAGAACCTTTTTTTTTCAGTATAAAAATAAATATTTGCACTAAATATCAAATTGATGAATTGTATTTGCCTAGAAACTCAAATGATAAAAGATATAAAAATAGTAAAAAAATATATAAGATAAATGATATGTTTGTCTTTTGAAATTGTTTAGCTGATTTAAAAAGTGGCAATCCTATGCTTGACAAGTTTGATAAAGAATACATATGCTGCTTTGGGATTGTTCATTTGTTTATTTAAAACATTTGTATAGCTGCCCATTTTAAAATCAAACTCTGGATGGCAGAGGATCAATCCAGGACTAAAGCAATGTATACAGCAATAAAAGCAAAAAAACCAAAAAAAGCAAATCTCATGCCACAACTCTTTCCATGGTTCAACGAGGAGCTCCGGGAGTTGAAACGCCAGAAGAGACGTCTAGAGAAGCGATGGAGGAAGAGTAAGTCCGAATCCGACCGAACACTTGTAAGACCTTTTATTAAGACTTACAAAGTGGCGCTCAAGGCGGCAAGATGCGCGTACCATGCCGCCTTGATTGCATCAGCGGAATCCCGCCCGGCTGCCCTGTTTAGGGTGACCCGCTCCCTTCTAAATCAGGGGGGAGCTGGGGAACCCTTGCAGGGCAGTGCTGAGGAATTTAACTCGTTTTTCGCTGATAAAGTCGCTCGGATCCGAGCGAAACTCGACTCCAATTGCATAGCAGTATCGGCTGACAATGAGTCAGTCGAGGTGACTGGGGCTAAACGTCTTTGTCCATCTGTCTGGGAGGAGTTTGACTTGGTGACACCTGATGAAGTGGACAAGGCCATTGGAGCTCTGAGTTCTGCCACGTGCTTACTGGATCCGTGTCCCTCTTGGTTGGTTTCGGCCAGTCGAGAGGTGACATGGAGCTGGGTCCAGGAGATTGTCAACGCCTCCTTGGGGAGGGGGTCCTTCCCGGCTCCTTATAAGGAGGCACTTGTGCGCCCCCTCCTCAAGAAGCCTTCCCTGGACCCAGCCGTGCTTAATAAATACCGTCCAGTCTCCAACCTTCCCATTATGGGGAAGGTTGTTGAGAAGGTGGTGGCGCTCCAACTCCAGCGGTCCTTGGAAGAAGCTGATTATCTAGGGCCCCAACAGTCGGGTTTCAGGCCCGTTTACAGCACGGAAACTGCTTTGGTCGCGTTGATGGATGATCTCTGGCGGGCCCGGGACAGGGGCTTGTCCTCTGTCCTGGTGCTTCTTGACCTCTCAGCGGCTTTCGATACCATCGACCATGGTATCCTTCTGCGCCGACTGGAGGGGTTGGGAGTGGGAGGCACTGTTCTCCAGTGGTTCTCCTCCTACCTCTCCGGTCGGTCGCAGTCGGTGTTAGTGGGGGATCAGAGGTTGACCTCTAGGTTTCTCCCTTGTGGGGTACCTCAGGGGTCGGTCCTCTCCCCCCTGCTATTTAATATCTACATGAAACCGCTGGGTGAGATCATCCAAGGGCATGGGGTGAGGTATCATCAATATGCGGATGATACCCAGTTGTACATCTCCACCCCATGTCCAGTCAGCGAAGCAGTGGAAGTGATGTGCCGGTGCCTGGAGGCTGTTGGGGACTGGATGGGTGTCAACAAACTCAAACTCAATCCAGACAAGACGGAGTGGCTGTGGGTGTTGCCTCCCAAGGACAATTCCATCTGTCCGTCCATTACCCTTGGGGGGGAACTACTGACCCCCTCAGAGATGGTGCGCAACTTGGGCATCCTCCTCGACCCACAGCTGACATTGGAACATCATCTTTCGGCTGTGGCGAGGAGGGCGTTTGCCCAGGTTCGCCTGGTGCACCAGTTGCGGCCCTATTTGGACAGGGAGTCATTGCTCACAGTCACTCATGCCCTTATCACCTCGAGGTTCGATTACTGCAACGCTCTCTACATGGGGCTACCTCTGAAAAGTGTTCGGAAACTTCAGATCGTGCAGAACGCAGCCGCGAGAGCCATCCTGGGGCTTCCCAGATTCGCCCACGTTTCTACAACACTCCGTGGCCTGCATTGGCTGCCGATCAGTTTCCGGTCACAATTCAAAGTGTTGGTCATGACCTTTAAAGCCCTACATGGCATTGGACCAGAATACCTCCGGAACCGCCTACTACCGCACGAATCCCAGCGGCCGATAAGGTCCCACAGAGTTGGCCTTCTCCGGGTCCCGTCGACTAAACAATGTCATCTGGCGGGCCCCAGGGGAAGAGCCTTCTCTGTGGCAGCCCCGGCCCTCTGGAATAAACTCCCTCCGGAGATTAGAACTGCTCCCACCCTCCTTGTCTTCCGCAAACTACTTAAGACCCATCTATACCGCCAGGCATGGGGGATTTGAGACACCTTTCCCCCAGGCTTATTATGATTTATGTTTGGTATGTATGTGCTGTTTGGTTTTTTAAATTGATAGGGTTTTTAGTTTTTTCTTAATATTAGATTTGTGCCTGTACAATATTGTTTTATCACTTGTTGTGAGCCGCCCCGAGTCTTCGGAGAGGGGCGGCATACAAATCTAATTAATAATAATAATAATAATAATAATAATAATAATAATAATAATTATTATTATTATTATTATTATTATTATTATTATTATTATTATTATTATTATTATTATTATTATTATTATTATTATTATTAAAGTTGGCCAACTTGACGGCACTCACATCAAGGGTTTGGGTTAGGGTGCCTATCCTCTCCTTGCCTCAAAGAAATACAATTTCCCTTACTATTACTGAACATCCAAAATATTATTATTATTATTATTATTATTATTATTATTATTATTATTATTATTATTTAGATTTGTATGCCGCCCCTCTCTGAAGATTCGTAGCAGCTCAAAACAACAATACACAATACAAATCCAATAATTAAAAACAATAATTAAAAAAATACTATTTAATTCTATCTATATATGCCATATGTGTACATACATATTACACACTGGCACACAAAGGTACACATTATCTACTATATAAACTGTATCTGTATGTACACACACACACACACACACACACACACACAGCTCTTCTAAAATTATATACATTCAACCTTTTTTTTCCCCGAACGCCATCACTCTACTAAACAAATAAGTCCCCCAACACTGTCAGACTTTCTACTAAATCTGCACTTCTATTCTACTAGTTTTTCTCATCATTCCTATCACCCATTTCCTCCCATGTTGACTGTATGACTGTAACTTGTTGCGTATATCCTAAGATTTTTATTAATATTTCTTCTTCATTGCTTATTTGACCCCTATGACAATCATTAAGTGTTGTACCACATGATTCTTGACAAATGTATATTTTATTTTATGTACGTTGAGAGCATATGCACCAAGGCAAATTCCTTGTGTGTCCAATCACACTTGGCCAATAAAATTCTATTCTATTCTATTCTATTTACTGTGATAGGAAAAACATTCCCAGAGTCCAGAAGGGAAAAAAAGAAAAAAAAATCATTTATTTTTCCTACCGGTTCTGCCTGACCTAAATTTTTCTACCAGTTCTGTGTATCTGACCATACTCATAGGAGACCATCACTGCTCTTAAGTCAAAGTGTAATTCAATTTTTTCCCCTATCGGTTCTGTGGTTGTGGCTTGGTGGGTATGGTGTGGTTTGGTGGGCACGACAGGGGAAGGATACTGCAAAATCTCCATTCGCACCCCACTCTGGGGCCAAGCAGAGGTAGTATTTGCCAGTTCTCCAAACTGCTCAAATTTTCTTCTACTGGTTCTCTAGAACCTGTCAGAATCGGCTGAATTTCACAGGTTGGGATCTACCAGATCTCAAGGGTAAGAAATGTCCCATAGAGCCAGGGCTGCATTGAAAAAGTCAGGCTTCCAAGGACCTACAAGATACCCAATTAGAGTCTTGTTTGTTTAATAGCTGTCAAGATATTCTTCGAAGTAGTTCTCCAAGGGCACCTGCAGCTCATTCTTACCTGCCTATCCAAAAAACCCCATTGGGCTGTTATTTGCAGAAGTAATTAACATTTTTTGAGTTATAAAGTATTGTAAAATACAAACTACAAAGTAAATCTTCCTACGGAGAGGGGCAGCATATAAATCCAATAAATAATAATAATAATAATAATAATAATAATAATAATAATAATAATAATAATAACAACAACAACAACAACTATTATTATTATTATTATTATTATTATTATTATTATTATTATTATTATTATTATTATTATTATATAAAAAAGCAGTGGTGGGAGGAGGGGGAAGAGAGGTGAGGAAAGATTCTTTTAAAAAAAAAAGAAAGAAAAAGAAGCCTTGACTTCCAATTTTGAAGACAAGCAAGCACAGGTAAGTGCCTTTATCTGGATTTACCTGCAGTGATAAGGGTAGCAAAGCATACTTACTTCTGCAAATACCTGCATTATAGAAATGGCTTGTTCATATTACTATGCAAAAGCAAAAAGTTGTGATTTGATGTTAATGCTTTACTTCAAAGACTATTATGCATGCAGCTTTTCAGATGATTCCTGTTCTCTATCAAAACTTGTATTCAGTATGGTCTTGTACAAGGTTGATTTTTACTGCAAGCTGCCCAATTTTTACAGGAAGAACAACAGAATTGCGGAAGATAAGAAACATGTCAAGGTCAGTGAAGGATTATCAGCCCACTCGCATATTATAGTGCTGCTGGCAACAACAATACAGCCAGAACAGTTGTCAGCATTTTCATTATAATCTTTACTTAGATGCTATAATAGTGCTCTGGCGCAAATTTCAAAATAGAAAATTTATAGCACAAATTACAATACTTTTCCTGGCATTCCTCACAATCTAAACATCAAATTGGTTTTCTTTTACATATTCATAACAGTTTCATAGTGTACTTTCTTTTTAAAAAAACTGCCCATTTAAAGGGAAAAATTGAGTATTAAATAATCTATTTGGATTATTTGATTTTGGAAACAAATATATTTTAAAAATCAGATTGAGTTGAATATTCCCCCCCAAGGATAATACATTCTAGTTATCCAGTATGAAGAATATGGTTGCCCTCATTTCTCATATCTGAAAATACCCCAAAAGAGGATTTCCTTTCAGTTTATAGCTTAACTCCCACATTTCTTCCTACTGAAGACTGAAAACAGATCCTCTTTGAATTTACAAGAACTATATATGCTGAGGTAATCCTGAAAGCTCAGCTTTGGGAAGCAGGATGGGGCAGTTGTTTAAATACCTATAACATCTTTCTTTCTTTCTTTCTTTCTTTCTTTCTTTCTTTCTTTCTTTCTTTCTTTCTTTCTTCCTTCCTTCCTTCCTTCCTTCCTTCCTACCTACCTTCCTTCCTACCTTCCTTCCTTCCCTCCCTCCTTCCTTCCTTCCTTCCTTCCTACCTACCTTCCTTCCTACCTTCCTTCCCTCCTTCCTTCTTCTTTCTTTCTTTCTTTCCTTCCTCCCCCCTCCCTCCCTCCCTCTTTCTTTCTGTCTGTCTGTCTTTCTGTCTGTCTGTCTTTCACATGCACAAGATAACAGGTCTAAGTATAAATATGAATATGAAAACAGGAAATGGGTATGAATAAATGGAGACAGTAAGACAGGGATGGTAGGCATGCTGGTGCACTTATGCATGCCCCTTGCAGACCTCTTAGGAATGGGGTGGGGTCCATGGTAGACAGTTTAAGGTTGAAAATATGTGGGTTTGAAGAAGTAACAACGAAGTCAGGTAAAGCATTTTCCTCGGGACAGTCACACTTTTACATGATTTGTCCCACGTCCCACTGGGTTTCCAAAATGTCCCGATTTTGGAATGGAAGAGAGGGATGGCCACTGGTTGGGGGACAGCAGGAGGGGAGCTGAAATGCCATCAGCCGAGTCGAGTCCAGGCCTCAGCTCTGCATTGCAGGGTGTCCGGGGTACTTTGGAGTATCTTCTCCGGGTGACCCCCAGGGATTCTGAGCTGGACTGGACTGGGCAGGCTGGACCAGGGAGGCTTGAAAGGGATGCCACCACCCAGGCAGAAGCTGCAGCCACTTGGGAACTGCAGGACCCCTTGGGGGCATTTGAAGGCCAGGAGAACTTTTCTCCTGCCAACTTTTCCTGCCTTTTTTTCCTTCAGGATCCCAGGCCCCCCACCTCTCTACTGCCACCACCTCGCCCTGGCCTGCCACAGCCCCAGGGCCAGACTTGAAAGGAGGGCAGCTGGAGGCTTTGCCTTTGCCGGGGCTGGAAGATGTGAGCCGCCGGGGGCTGTTGGCATCGGAGTGCCTGTCTTGCCACCCTCCACCCAGACCCTCACCTTCCTCTGGGGAGTTGGGCTGGCCCTTCCACTGCCACCCACTGCCTCCCACATGACCCTGGCTGGCCATGGTGATCCAGGGCATGGAGCTGTGCATAGTGGTGGTGGTCATTATCCTCTTCATCACATTGCTCAAGCAGTTCGGCATCCTAGAACCCATGTCCCTGGAAGGTAGGGTTGGGAGGAAACGAGGGGCCTCTGTGCTCCTTCTTTCGTTGGCCTTATTCTTTCTTTCTTTCTTTCTTTCTTTCTCTTTCTATCTTTCTTTCTTTCTCTTTTTTTCTTTCTGCTATGCCGGGCTTCACGTTACAAGCCCCCAATTAAGTACAAAGGAGAAATTCAAACACACATGTTTGTAAAGTAAACAAAGTTGGTTTATGAAAAGAAAAATACTGTCCAAAATGCACTTTAATCAGCCAAAGTGCTCTCCCACACACAGCAAGCCTTGAATGCTGTGAAAAATATAAAACAAAAGAAAAGCAGATAAAAAGCAGCTGTGAAGATGTCACAGCCACCCCCCTCCAAGAGTCCTCACGCTTAAACTTAACTGTGAATTGTTCCACAAAGTTCTTGTAAATCCTGAAGCCGTTCACAAAAGTCTTTGTAAATTTCTGAAGCAAAACCACAAGTCTCTTTCTCTCAAAACAGATAAACTTCCACACCAAGAGGCAACAATGCTGGCAATTTATCAGCAGCCCCATTAGCCTAATTGCCCCAGCCACAGATGTTCTCCCTTATTTCCTGTAATACTTGCACAGTTGTTCCTTCCTTGACATCAACCTACATCTGTGAACATCTATGAATGCCTCCCCTTCTGAAACTACCAATAATAATGATGATGATTCACTAATGGGGTGATGATGATTCACTAATGGGCGACTGGGCTACCTGTAATTACCTCCTCCATTGATCCTACTTCACTAGAATCTTCCCCTGACACAGACGCTTCGCTGTCAGAAGCTGTTGGCAGTAAAACTGGCCTCTGATAATGTGAGGATTCTCCCACATCAACCCCCACAGTCCTTCCCTCCCTCCCTCCCTCCTTCCTTCTCCCTCCCTTCCTCCATTCCTTCCTTCCATTATCTCCTTCATTCTTTCCTTCCTTCCTTCCCTCCCTCTTTCTTTCTTTTTCCTCTGTCTTTCTTTCTTTCTTTCTTTCTCTTTCTTTCTTTTATAGCAATAGCATTTAGACTTATATGCCACTTTATAGAAAAGAAGAGAGAGGAAGGAAAAGAGAGAAAGAAATAGGGAGAGAGAGAGAGATAAAAAGAAAGAAAGGGAGGGAGGAAGAGAGATAGAGAGAAAAAGAAAGATTTATTTTTTTTTGCTCTACATAGAGCAAAATTTCAATAAGACACCCACCCCCACCCCCTCACCCCGGTCAATGGTGTCCCTCTTTAACAATGTAAAAATCTGGTCACTTTACTTAGGTCAGTATACTTAGCTTTACAAAGGTAGTTTTCACCTTACAAATATCTATTTATCAACAGACATCAGAGACCCTTGGTGTTCTTTGAGCTTGGGTGTTCTCTTGCAGATGTTTTATTGCCAAACTAGGTAACATCAGTGCTAGTAACCTCAGATCCTTCAATTCAACTTTGAGCTACAAATATTCTTTCTTACAAACAGAGGTTCCAGTCCTAATTGTGGTTGGAAATAGAGGAATACCTTTTGTGATGTAGCTGATTGTAGCATCCAGTGAAGGGCTGCAAATTTTTTTTCTACCACACTGTGGGCATGGCTTATTTTGTGGGTGTGGCTTGCCGGTCATGTGACCAGGTGGGAGTGGCTTGACAATCCTGTGACTGGGGTATGGCTTAAAGGTCATGCGACTGGCTTAAAGGGGGTCAACTTGACATCACTCACATCAAGCGTTTGGATTAGGATTAAGGTGCCTGGCCTTTCCTCGCCTCAGAGAGATACAATTTCCCTATGTATTTACTATTACTGAACATACAAAATATACTATTTAATTCTATGTATATGTGCCATATATGTACATATGTATAACACACAGGCACACAAAAATATACATTATCTACTATATAAACTGTATGTGTTTGTACACACACACACGCACACACAGCCTTTATAAAATTATACACATTCAACCTCATTTACTGCAATTGTAAAAGCATACCCAGAGCCCAGAAGGGGGGGAAAAAGAAAGAAAAAAAATCAAAATTTTTCTACCGGTTCTGTGTACCTGACCATACCAGTAAGAGCCCATCACTGCTGGCATCTCCAAAGAGTTGGCACACATGGAGTCTTGGAAATCAAGGTGATCTTTGATATATGCCAGTGTTTCTCAGTGTTTTCTGTTATGCCCCCCCCCAAGAAAGAAGTAAACATTTCACTCCCCCCACAAACTCTCCACCAGGATGATTGTTTGCAATATGCAGCACATTTTTGCTGAAAAATGTTAAGTGGTTAATCAGTGTGATTGGAATATAATGTGTTTAAGTGATGCCTTAATTTATTTGGCTTCATGCTGTCTGCTGTCAACATTTTTAGACACAGTAAACATCCCGGTCTTTCCTCATCTCCCACTGTAGTCACAGTGAAGCCAAGCGCTACATACGCTTCATCATATTTCCTCGTCTTAGCTTTCGGGAGACTTACGTTTGTCTCATTATCTCCGTCTCTCTCCTCCTTTCTTTTCATCTCTGTTAAATATTTTTCCATTGTGTCTCTTAAGGGTTTGTGATATATACTTCATATCTCCTACTCTGTGCTTTGTTCTATTGTTCGGTGCAAAAAACCCCTATTCCCTGTGGCAAAAAAAGAGCATGTTCCCCGGGCTCACACGCCACCCTTGGCATCACTCCATGCCCCACCAGGGCTCTCCGCCCCACTATTTGAGAAACACTGGTATATGCAAACCTCTGGAAATCTGAAGATTGATGTATGCACCTAGGACTCAGCTTGTCCTTGACAGAAATAAAATTTCAGCCTAAAGGGCCTGTAATCTGGAAATACCATTTATCTGTTGGAAAACAATGCCTCTTACAGTGCACAAGCAAAGATGGTTTTACAAGCAGCCATTAAACGCCATGCCTACTAGCTGTCAAGTGCTGATCTATGAATGAAGTCAAGTAGCTGAGGTTTGCAGATTGGAAGCATACTTATATAGTATAGGGAAAAAAATGTTTGTATTTTAGGCATTTCAATTCTTACTGGAGAGAGCCAGTAGCAGGCTAGAAACCAGAACACTGTGAGTTGTAGTCCCACTTTAGGCACAAAAGTAGGTGGGAACTAGTTTAGCCACTCTAAGAGGAAGTTCCCAAGGGTCAGGAGTGACCAAGGGTGAGGGGGAGGGAGAGAATATTTATCTTTATTTATTTATTTATTTGTTTATCAAACATGTACAAGATAGCAGGTATAGGTATAAAAATAAGCAAAGTAAGTAAAGATAAATAAGGACAATAGGACAGAAAGACATGGATGGTAGGCACAATGTTGCACTTATGCATGCCCCTAACAGACCTCTTAGGAATGGGATGAGGTCAACAGTAGACAGTCTAAGGTTAAAGTTTTGGTAGTTTGGGAAATAAACCACAGAGTCAGGTAGTGCATTCCAGCATTGATCACTCTGATTGTAAAAGTCGTATCTTCTGCAATCAAGTTTGGAGAGATTTACATTAAGTTTGTATCTATTGTGTGCTCGTGTATTGTTGTTCTGTCCCAGCTATGGACCACAAAGAACATAGCATACACAGTCTGTACAAACCTTAGTTTACTAATTAAGGACTACTAATGAGCTTTCTTAGTAGTCGTCAAACACAAATAAAGTTTAAAGCAGTCTTTTCTGAACACCGGCTGTAATTCAACTTCATTAACAGCCAGCACGTGTCTACTAAATAATAACTACATTTTGAGTAAACAGTCTTGTAGATAACAGCAATCTTATGGTGGTTGGCAAAATGCCCAGAAGCAATTTGCAGGAAAAATGCTAAGAGAGAGAACAAGAGCCAATCAGACATTTCTGGAGTCAAGACACAAAGGAATATGAACAAAGTTGTTTCCTGCAAATTGGCTCCTTCATCTTCATCCATTAAACAGGCTATGGAAGTGGCAAATTAGCCCCAAGCTTTACTCCTGAGGAGACTTCCTCCTGAGCGACCATTCCTGCCTTTTGGCAGCTCTGTGAGCCTATGCATTGAAAATAGGCTCCTCTTTTTCTTCCACGTCACTGGTGGGAGCTTCTGGAGGTTCTGAAGGCCTTGGCTAAATCTTCGCCTCTGGCACTGAGTCCCCTCCAGCCTCCTAACGGTCTGACTCGGATGCCAGCTGCACAGGCTGCTGGCACATCACCATATCAGCCTTTCTGCTGTTGGAATCAGCTACCACAACAATTGTTGCAGTTGAAGCTGAAATAGCAATTGACAAGTAGGACATTATGGCAGATGATTTTATAAACTACATTTAGATCAGTTTGAACTTGACATAGTTCTAAATTGTCTATGCCCAAAATTTCAAGTCTGGTGGAATAAGTTATTCTGTTGCAAGCAGAGTAGAGGAGTCTTCTTGTGAAATATTTCTGGACTCTCTTGATTGTATTAATTTCTGATGAGCAGTGTGAGTTCCAGACAGGTGAGTTGTATTTGAGAATTGGTCTAGCAAATGTTTTGTATGCTCTGGTTAGCAGTGTAATATTGCCAGAGAAGAAGCTACACAAGATTAGATTAACAACTCTTAGTGGCTTTTTGGCAATATTGTTACGAGTACACTAAAGTCTTTGACAGTGAGCATTGTCTACAAAGGCTTGTCCTCCATGCTTGAATTTTGTGTTCTGATTCTTTTTGCCAATATGTAAGACAGAGTATTTGGTGGTTGAGACCATTTGTTGGTTCATCTAGAAGATTTCTTGGTTGAGATTTGTTGGTTGAGATTTGATAGTATAAAACCGTGGCCCTTCTTGATGAAGGGCCATAGCTTTATACTCTGAGTGTGGAAGTTATAATTCTTGAATCTTGTCAAGATTCAGACTTAGTATTCTGCTGAACTTTTCAAGTACCTTCATTGAGTAAGGTACATTGTTTTGTTGGAGCAGCAAAACAGTTTGAATATCAAAAGCAAAACATTTGAAATCCTTCAATATTTCAGCATCCTTATCCTTCATTTGTGAGAAAATAACATTTTGTTTGCTATGAGAAGAGAGTTGCTACTCCAGATACTGAAGGATTTCCTTGTAGCACTGAGCATGTATCATAACGCTTTGAACATTTGGTCAGAAATGTAGTAACACTTGGTATGAAGAGTGTGGAAGGTCATCCAGCCAAGGAAAAAATATAAACAACGTAGTCCACAAAGATTAACTACAGAGGGAGGACTTGCAACTTATATATAATTTCCCTAGTTTTTTAGGCAGAATAAGTAATAACCTTAATAAATGGGGTGTTGGTGTTTCATAGTGGAAGGGGAAGATGGCATTGTTCAGATTTTGGATATCATCAGCCGTCCCAGGTAAACCGGACAGGAAACATAATAGATGACTTAATTTACTTTACTTTAACAGAATTTTGCAAGTCTGAATATACAAACTTCATTTTTTACTGCTTGATCCATTAGGGTAGATTCTTCCTAATTTTTTTTTTCTCTGATCATTAAGCCACTGGAGGCATCTACTTCTCTTGTCTGATTGTTTCCTACACAACTTCTCTTCCCTTGTTCTCCAAGATCAACCACAACAACCATTACAGATATCCAGTCTGGATATCACCTCCCATCTTAATTATTGCAACGCGCTCTACATGGGGATACCCTTGAAGAGTGTTTGGAGACTCCAAATTGTCCAGAATGCAGCCACACGAGTTGTCATGGGTGCACCTTGGTACACCTATATAACATCTATACTCAATAAGCTGCACTGACTTCCTATTAGTCTCTGGGCACAATTAAAGGTGTTGGTTATTACCTATAAAGCCCTATATGGCTCAGGGCCAGACCATCTATGGGACTGTCTCTTGCCACATACCTCCCAAAGACCAATTAGAGCACACAGAGTTGGTCTCCTCCAGGTCCTGTCAACTAAGCAATGCAGGTTGGTGGGACTGCGGGGAAGGCCTTCTCTGATGCCGCCCCGGATCTATGGAATCAACTCCCCCCAATGTCCGTACTGGTCCCACCCTGCTGGCTTTCCGTAAGGCCACAAAGATGTGGCTATGCCAGCTGGCCTGGGGGCCCTGAATCAACAACTGGCTTGACCACATGTATGAATGTGTATAAATGGTATGCATGCATCTTATTGAGTTATTCTACTCAGGTTCTAATTAGGGTTTAGAACTTAGATTGTATTTTTTACTTCTTTTTTATTGTTTTTTGTAATTTATATTGTTGTAAGCCACCCTGAGTCCTTTGGGATTGGGCAGCATAGAAGTCAAATTAAATAAAAAAATAAATAAATAAATAAATAAATACCCAGGGAAAGTTTCCCAGAGTTAAGGTGTTACATCCTCTACTTACGAACCCCCCCCCCAGATTACTTGAGTTATGGACACTTTTGTCCTCGACTCCTGGCCATGCTAGCTACAGCCTCAACCTGATTGGTTGAGGCTCCAGCAGCCAGAGCGTGAAAGAATGGACAGCTCCCTTTGGTTGAGAGACTGACAGCTAACATATAAAAGAACTGTCAGCCCTCAGTTCTCTGTTGTTGCTGCTGTTTACTAAATTTGGTGCTGAATAAAGATCCTTGTTAAACAGCCTATCTGAAGTGTCCATTCAAGCAATCAACATCCCGGCTATCTAACATAAATTGACCTTTCCTGGGAGGAATGAATGGGTTATTACTGATTTCATAATAAACCAGATTAGACTAGTAATAGACTAGACTAAAGAGCCTCGGTAGTGCAGTGGTTAGAGTGCAGTACTGCAAGCTACTTCTGCTGATCACCAGCTGCCAGCAGTTTGGCAGATGGAATCTCAATAGGCTCAAGGTTGACTCAGCCTTCCATCCTTCCAAGGTCGGTAAAATGAGGACCCAGATTTTGGGGGGCAGTATGTTTACTCTCTGTAATCCGCTTAGAGAGGGTTGTAAAGCACTGTGAAGCGGTGTATAAGTCTAAATGCTAATGCTAATGATTAGTCTCCATATGGTAGCCTTTTTTAAGACTGGCTGGCTATAACCATTATTGACTTCACTGAAGGTGAAGAAGAAAAATCAAGCTGGCCCCGCAAGAACATACAAGCCATGGTGGTGAGCACAATTTAGCGTTCTGGCTTGTAGCCCACCGCTGTATTAGGCCCAATTGGTGAGAAATAATTATTTCCTGAATGGCAGATGACTTACGCAAAGGGCTGGTTTCACAGAGCTGTCAGCACAGATAAGACATGGTAGTACTCTTATATCCTAATTGAGACTAACGTTGAAGGGTTTGAATTATATAAAGCTAATAATTATGATTCGTTTGAAGAACAGGATTATGATTTCAATTTAAGGGTAGGGTAGGAGGCATGATTTTAGAAACAAAACTCTCCACTTTTCCTTCTTTTTAATAATTTGAGCATTTTCTGCAGATTGTGGGGGGTGGAGGAGGGGAGAATCTTTCAATTAGTGTGGAGACATTTTTCAGATGTTACTGCTTTTTCTCCCCATGGCCACACACAAGGCTCCACATAGATGACAAAGAGCAGAGCATACTGTTCACTCAGGCTTATATGCAGCTTTTACCCTATTTTCTGCCTTATTACACTATCTGGTCATTCAAAACCTGGATGATAATGTATCTATGATGAGACTTCCAGTACTGCAAATGTAGGTCCTGCTTTTTTCTTTTTCTTTTTTAAAATGGATTTCATTCCTAGGACTCTGTCTGATATCTGATAATATCTTTAGGTTTAGGATAAAATTGTACAATAAGGGCATGAGAAAAGAAATTTCCAGGCTATTTTTAATTTCATGTTCTAGAAGAGAAATCTCATCTGGGAAAACCCACATGAAATCTCATCTGGGAAAACCCACATGAAAGATAGATTTGATCCAAAGCAAATCTAATATTTATTATTATTATTATTATTATTATTAATAATAATAATAATAATAATACATTACCAGTCTGGATTAATTAGAATAATTTATAATGTAATATTTATGATAAGAAAAGATTTATAACAGAAAAAAGGATCATTGCATAGATAGATAGATAGATAGATAGATAGATAGATAGATAGATAGATAGATAGATAGATAGATAGATAGATAGATAGGGTGGTCTAAAAAGTTTAAATAGGAAGAGGAAAGAGTAAAATGGCACTTTGAAAGAAAGGAAAAGGGAAGTGAATATTCTATATTTTCTTTTAAATTACTTTAAATTTCTTTTTCCTATGTTCTTTTCATTGTTATGCTATTATTATTATTATTATTATTATTATTATTATTATTATTATTATAGTGTAAATTTCTAAAAAAAAATTCTTTAAAATTAACGAACACCTATGCCTAGTCAAGACCAACAATACACAAGGTCAACCAGATTAAAAAGAAGAAGGAAAAATGGAAAACAAACACCCTTGTTCTTTTATCATTACTTTCTATGTTATGTTTATATAAACTACTATCTTATACTTGATTGACAAATAAAATTAAATTAAATAAGTAAGTAAATTGATTGATTGATTGATTGATTAATTATTTCTCACTCTCTCTATACATTGAAAGATTCTCATAGGGCCAACTAAAAATTTGAATTCACCAATTCTTTGCATTTTTCCCTTCTTGTAAATAGGTATAGTATGATATAGTAAAATAGATATAGTATGATATAACAGCACACCCCTTTTATTATGCAATCTGAACTCATATACAGAGAAAGATCAGTCTGGGCTTATAGAAATCCACATGATGTAGGCGAGTCTGCTCTTTCATTTTCTAATCAGTTTTATTTTAACAGAATTATACTCCAAGGAATATTGGATTACATGCTTTGAAGGTACAAGGATTACATTTAAATGATCAGTAATAACAGACCTCAGAAGGGCAAGGGCAAGTAAGATAAGAATGAAAATGGCCTCTGGGAAAAGAGATGCCGGGTGAAATGAAAACAAGGAATTAATGACATAGACAATGCAAACATTGCATTTGGGGCTACAGGGATCACAGTGGCAGATTTGGAAGCTCCAACTTCTTGCCCAGTGCAGGAATCCTTTCCCATCGCATCTCCATGGAATCACATAAACTCTCCCGTGGTCATCTTTCATGCAAGAAAAATGCTAAAAAGAATAAGGTAATATGATTGTCCTTACTGGACAATCCTTAAGGAGAAGCAGCACAGCCCTGTCATTCAGTAGCCCATCCCCCAATTGTCCTGTGAGATGGGTGGCAAATACATTTGATAGTGTACAAAGTTAGCATCAGGCATGGGGGGGGGAATGCCATGGGGTAGCGAAAATGGACCTGCGCATGCAGCTCCAGCACTGGCAGCCGTGCATACACCGAACATGCACGCAACTGGAGAGATTCTGGTGAAAATCACTGATTTTTTTGCTTCCATGCAAAAAAATCTCACCAGTGTGTGGGGGGTGTTCCCTCCCCCCCCCGGGTAGGCAGCAGACCATGCCTGATGCTACCTTTGTACACCCTCAGGACCTAATAGGACCATTTGGCAGAGGACACAGAGACCACTGCATTGCAGTATCCTAAAGGCATTGCATCACACAGCAAACTTCAACCGAACCTGGGTGCTCGGACAACCATTTTATAAATAAATAAAATGCACATTTCTGAACTGTTGTTATTGCTATTGCTGGAAGGAGGTCAGTGCAGATATCTGCACTGTAGTTATAAGAGCAGTGTTGATGCAGTTAAAGCCCTGCGCCTTCTTAATAGGACATACGTGTCAAAAGGGACAGGGCTTTGACCTTGATAATCCATCATGCACCCTTAGAACAAAATATGTCCCTATTACATTAATTGTTACAGTATCTTGGAACATTACTGTTAATATTAAAGAAATAAATAATTCCCTCACCACTGTCAAAATACGGCTGCATTACTATTACTATTAGTCTTCTCATCTTTCCTATCACCCTTCTCTTCCTACTTATGACTGTAAATTATTGCTTGTATCCTTACAATTTATATTAATATTGATTGTTTCCTGATTGTTTATTTATACCCAATGAAAATCGTTAAGGGTTGTACTTCATGATTCTTGACAAATGTTTATTTTCTTTTATGTACACAAAGAGCGTATGCACCAAAGATAAGTTGTGTCCATTCACACTTGGCCAATAAAGAACTCTATTCTATTCTATTCATATTAGACGAGGCTGCCACTTTGAAAGAGTTTCTCTTGCCCACTGCTTCATCTCTTTGGGCCTGTCCATTCTCTTGAAGAATGGACCAATAAAGATGACTCTCCAATGAAAATGGGGTGCTTCCTTTCCCCACATGAAAATTACAGGTAGGCCTCCACTTACAATTGTTCATTTAGTGAATGTTCAAAGTCACAACGACACAGAAAAAAAGGGACTTATGATGTACTTATGATGTATTTACAACCATTGCAGCAGCCCCAAAGTCACATGATTAAAATTTGAATGTTTGACAACGGATATGTATTTACAATGGTTGCAACATCCTCGAATCATGTAAACCATTTGCGACCTCTCCAGCTGGCTGTCAACAAGCAAAGTCAATGGAGGAAGCTGAATTTGCTTAAAAACTACATGATTCACTTAGCAACTGAAGCACTAAACAACTGAACAGTAATAAAATTAGACGTAGCTCACTAAGCAACAGAAATTCAGGTCACAAGAGGATTATCTGTACAAGAAAAGCATTGGAAGCCGTGAAGGGCTACCAAAATTTTTACTACCACACTGTGGGCGTGGCTTATGCAGGATGCCCTGAATTTTCTTTCAACATCTTTCAGTGCAAATTGGGAGCTCTGGGGTGGAGCTCCATTTTCATTACCCCACTGCATTGCCCCCCATTTAGGCAATAGCTGACCCCTGATTGGAAGGTAAAGAGGATGGAAGATTCATTCATTCAGCTTCAACCACAACAATACACGAGCACACAATAGATACAAACTCAAAGTGAACTGCCCCAAACTTGACTGTAGAAAACATGACTTTAGAAACCAAGTGGTTCATGCCTGGAACTCACTACTTGACTGTGGCTTCATCACCAAACCCCCAAAACTTTACCCTTAGCCTGTCCACTGTTGTCCTCACTCAATTCCTAAGAGGTCAGTAAGGGGCGTGCATAAGTGCACCACCGTGCCTACCATCCCTGTCCTAATGTTCCCTCTTATCAGTACTGATCTTATGTATATAAACAACATTATATCTACGTATACTACCAATACGTATTTGACAAAAATAAAAACCCACAGCTTCAGACATAAAGCTTTTCTAACCAAAGATTCTCATTTGAAGCTGCAGCCTGTTCAAATTGTTAAATCAAAGTATCTTCGCAGGAGGAGTTTCTATTTGTTAGTCTTGCTTCTGTGCTTGCAAGCTAGGAATAGTGGCTTTCATTGAACCTCTTTGAAACAGGGGAAGGAGATTTTATAGGTATGAACCTCTGTTTTTCTCAGCTTTTTCCTTTCTGTGAACTGCAATTTTGCTTGCTCTTTTAAGGAGCCTGGTGATGCAGGAATTAAAGGGCAGTATTGTAGGGAAACTCTACCCACAGTGAGGAGTTCAGTCCTGACCAGCTCAAGCTTGATTCAGACTTCCATCCTTCCAAGGTTAGTAAGATAAAGACCCAGATTGCTTGGTACATTGCAAATTGCCAGAGGGTATTGTAAAGTGCTACAAGGTGATATATAAGTGTAAGTGTTACTGGCTATTGTCAGGAAAAATTGGAAAATACTCCCAAGGTGGCTTGGGTTTTCCCTCAACAGCCTGCACCACTGGCAAAAACCTGCATGCATTCACCAAGGGATTTTTCTTGTAAAAGTTATTTAAAAGCATTCCCCCTGCCCTCAAACCAATTAAAACTAAATGAGGAAAACATTGAAGAAAGACAGATGTTTCAATCCCAAACTATAGGGGCTCCATATTTTGTCCTGAATACAATTTTACAAATCTTTTTATCTCCACCTGAATCAGAAGACATGCTATATTCTCTCTCTCTCCCCCCCCCCCCTCTCTCACACACATTTAATTAATCTGGTAGACACTTTTTTTAGCAGACAAACTGGCTATATATTTTGGTAATGAATTTAATTTTGCAGTGAGTAATTTAACCTCTTCAAACAACATATATGCAGCTAATCTCAATTAATTAATTTTCCACTCGAAATATTAGCCTTAACATGTGACAGTTATATTACTAGATAAAAACAAGTATTTTTCCTCATCCCATATATCTAAAGTTAAATAAAAGGTTGACAGAAAATATAATTAGAGTTTATTACACCATTTAAATCTTGAAACATATGTTTAGCACATATGTGAATCATATCAGAATAGTTACTTTACCTCTCTCTCCCTTACTTGGACTAGAGCAGACAATTGGGATTCAGTTAGGGCAGAGAATTGGGAGAGACAGGCCTTGTTTTCAGTGATGGAGACTTTCTTTGCAGGAAAAATCTCCAATCAATTTAAATCTCCAAATTAAGCATCCTAAAACAAGGGCTCCACATTGATGTTGAAATGCCCAATGGATATAGGTGGCCTTCCATGATGCAGCAACTCTTTCCATGTGAATTTAAGGATGAGTCCCATTTAGTTCAATCCACCAGTTTATGCTTTACTTGATTTCAATTCACTTTTTTTCCCCTGGTCAAAGGCTTGCTTCAGGACATTTTACATTACAGGTAGTTCTCAATTTACAACAGTTCATTTAGTGACATTAGTAAGTTTTCAGTTCAAAGTCACAACGGCACTGGAAAAAGTGCTGGATGACCATTTTTCACACTTATGGACATTGCTCACGTGTTCAAAATTCAAAGTCCTGGCAACTTAAAGTAAACTTAAAGTAAACCGCTCTAAACTTGATTGCAGGAAATATGACTTTAGTAGCTGAGTAGTTTATGCAGGGGTGGGCTATTGCCTGGACCGGAGGGGGGGGATGCAGTGGGGTAGCGAAAATGGAGCTCCACCCCAAAGCAACCAATTTGCACTGAAAGATGTTGAAAGAAAATGCAGGGTGTCCTACATAAGCCACGCCCCCACTGTGGTAATAAAATTTTTGGTAGCCCTAGTTTATGCATGGAACTCCCTACCAGACTCTGTAGTATCATCACCTAACCCCCAAAACTTTACTCTTAGACTATCCACTGTTGACTTCTCCCGATTCCTAAGAGGTCAGTAAGGGGGTGTGCATAAGTGCACCAGCGTGCCTTCCGTCCCCTATCCTAATTTTTCTCTTTTACTAGTATCATGTGTATAAATATTGTTATATCTTTGTATACCACTAATACGTACTTGACAAAACAAACAAACAAATAAATAAACTGATTTAAATTTACCTGGTTGCAATATTCTGGGATCATATTATCTTCTGATGTCAAGTCAGTGGAGAAACAAGATTCACTTAACAACCGTATTACTAACTTAACAACTGCTGTGATTCACTTAACTATGTCAAGAAAGGTGATAAAATGGGGCAACACTCATTTAACAAAAGGTTTCACATAGCAACAGAACTGTTGGGCTCCACTGTGATCGTAAGTTGAGGACTACCTGTGTTTTCATGTGCATTCTTTTTAGTTTTCATCTTTTAAATGAAATCAAACTTTATTTGAGAGCCAGTTTGGTGTAGTAGCAATGGGTCTGTCCTACAAAGCAGGAGACATTGAGTTTTAGATCTCCCCTAGGCATTACTTTGGGTCAGTCAATCTCTTTGATTCCAACCCACTTCCTGGGTTGGTTGTTATGGGAAAACAGGATAATTTTTCTTTCTTCTTTCTTCTTCTCCTTCCCTTTTCCTGGTCTTGCTCCTGCTCCTCCTCCTCACTATTGGCTTGTCTTCCCCAACCATATGTAAACATTGCAGATTAATGTTCATAATTTGTAATTAATAAGGTATGGAATTCTAGGTGCAGGGGGCTGGATTAGAAGACCTCCAAATTTCCTTCCAGCTCTGCTCTGCTCTGATTCTATTCTATTCCATTCCATTCCATTCCATTCTATTCCATTCCGTTAATTTAGTTTGGGTTAAAAGTAATATGTTGAGAACATTAGAAGAAACAATAAATATATGCATAGTGTGTATGTGTGCATGCATTTATCAGAAACCTCTTTTAAAAACTGCGTTAGTTACTGCTTTTTGTTTCTAATGCCCATTTTCTAATCACTGATGAAACACTGATTTAAATAATTACTCTGACCCAGTAATGATTTTCTTATTACGAATAGGTTGCTTTCATTATTCATGGACTTGCATTTGTTTTCCGGTGGAATTAAATTTCAATTATTTATAACCAACATTTACAGTCTCCTATATGTACTTTCTTTCCCAATGTTCTATTTACACAATGTGCAAATAGGTAAATAGCAGTAGGTTGACATAATTAAAAACAGGAGAGGAGATAGATTCATTCCTTGGACCTTAACTGCACTCTACCCACTACAGTACTGCACTCTAACCACTGTGCCATCATGGCTCACAAAGTCCCTATTATGCTTCTCCCGATAAAAAAATACAACAAGATGGCACACCTTTCACTGTTAAAAATTATCTTGCTATACGGTAATTAATAATGTTATGGCACTTAGGCTACTTGGCCTCTGTGCACCAAATCATTATTTCTGAATGTGGTCCAACAGATGCCTTAATTTCCGGTACAGTACACAGAATGTCAGAATTTATAACTCATTGATTAACAATTTGTTAGATTTGCAGCAGGGAAATCTTTTTATGTGCATGTGTTGCATGCAGCAAAATGATTTTTACAAGCTTGGTTCAAGGAGTTTAGTTCACCTATATATCCTTATGGCTTTTGGCAAATGGAAATTCAGCCTTGTCGTTGAATTGTGAATTACAAACAGTCACCGGAAAAGCAAGAAACAGTTTTTGCATCTTCACACAAAGCTACTGCACAAATAGTGGACTAAATTCATTGCTTATCTTCCCCACAATTCCCACAGCCGACTTACCGGCCGGTGGGGGTTGCGGCGATCGGCGGGGGTATGGAGGCCGCCATGTTGGGGGGCGGAGTCACGGCACCCTCGTCGGGTGCCGTGACCACGTGGTACGGTGCGTGGGCACCGATTGGCCGGGCGAGGGCAGACAGCCCTATATAAGGGGGCTGACTTGTGGCGCAGCAGTCTCGCCCGGAGCATCGTGAGGCGAGGCTGCTGCTGCCTTTCCCCCCAGCGAGCTGCGTCACAGGCCCGGAGGCCGCGTACGCAGCCAAGGAGCGCCGGAGCGTCAGGCCTTCGAGGCCAGAAGAGCCGCGAGCGGCGGCTGGAGCCTTAGCTCGCTTCGGCGACACCCCCCACAGGGTTTGGAGGCGCAATTTAACAGGGAGGCATGGCGGGGGGGCGGACGTGGTCGCTCGGGGGCGCGGCGGCGGGCCTCGGGGGGGCAGGCCGGAGGGCCGGGGGCCCCTCTCACTGAGCCCCGCCGCACTGGGAGAAGGAGAGCGCCCAAACGGGCGTGGAGTGAGGCCCCAAGGGAAGGGCCTGCCAGGAGGCAGGAGAGTGTGGAAGGCCCCAGGGGGGTGGCGACCCCCAGGGGGCGCTCGAGGGGCCGTAGGGGGGCGGCAGTGGGGGCGAGGGGCCCCCGCCCGGGCCGGGCCCCGCCCGTGGACCCACTGGTGGCCCCAGAGGAGTTTTCCAGCGCTGAAGATGGGCCTCTCAGTGGTAGGGAACCGGGTTTCTCTGAAGCAGAGGCTTCTGCATCACGGCCTGCCAGAAGGGGGCAGGGGGAGAGGGATTCGCTTTCTGTTTCCTCACGTATACTGTCTTCATTACTCGAGAAACTGGAAGAGAGGCCTAAGAAGCGGGGCAGGTCTCGTCGGGGCCGGGCCACGCCAGCCGCTGACACGGATGGGGCTCGGAGCTCCTCGGAGTCGGCTGGGAGCCCGCAGAGATCCCACGAGGACCGGCATGCGCAGTCAAAGACCAAGCGGAGGAAGGCCAGCAGGATGGTTTCCGGCTCGGAGGAGGCGGATGACGACTCCTCTCATTGGGGTGAGTGCCCTGTGCCTAGGCACCGGTGGTCCCTCCCAAGGGGGCCTCGTGGCCGGCTACGGGCTTCAAAACGCACAACACAGGGGGGTCACAGGACATGGCGCTCCCGCACAGCTGCGCAGGTCTGGAAGAGGGGGCGTAGAAAGACTGTGGCTAGGAAGCATAAACGGAAGAGGGATACCTCTAGGGACAGCTCGGGGTCAACCACCTCGGGGTCTACTAGTACTTCTTTTGACAGCGATAATCCTTTCGCGCCGGGCCTACCAGACACTCCGCTCAGTATGCACATGTCCCAGTCCCTCAAACGTAAAATTTGGCGGGGTGCTTACGTGGACATGTTTCAGATTTTGCTACCACCCAAGTCAAAGAAGGAGAAGGACAAGGAGGGCAAGAAGGGGTCGGAGGACCCAAAAGGCACCAAAATGGACAAGGGAATTCTGTCGTGGGCGTATGCATTTTTGGCCTACCACTCTGTGGTGGTAGAAGACGATGTCCATAAGACACATGAGCTCATCTTGTACATGAACATGATTCTGAGAGCGTATCAGGAGTTTGGGGGCGAGGCTTGGAAGCGATATGACGAGGATTTTCGCAGGTTCGCCGCCCACAACAGGCACTGGCCGTGGGATATGCGGCATAACGATTTGTGGCTTCAGGCCACGCAGCAGGCGTCAACTCCGGCCAGTGGGCGGACGCCCACAGGTCATTTGCTTTTAACCACGGGCAAGGAGGCTACTCTTCCCCGCCCGGCGGTGGGGACGGCGACCCCAGCCTCCGGTCAACGCAGCACGGCGGGGTCGTCCTTTCGAGGTCAGCCGTACTGTTACGAGTACGGCGCTAGAGGGGCCTGTTCCAGGGCATATTGTCGTTTTCGCCACGCCTGCTCCTTATGTAGTGGCAGACACCCGACCTCCGCTTGTTACAGGGGGCGCGGTGGGGCCGGCTCCAAGGACGCTGGGACCCCCGCCAAACCCCAACCTGGGGGGGCTCAAGGTAAGGGGCCCAACCCCCGTTAGATTGGACAGGTTGCAGCATTGGCTCTCCGGCTACCGCCCCAAGAAGGGCGCAGATTTCCTGCTCGCAGGGTTTACCGCGGGTTTTAGGATCCCGTACGGGGGGCCGCACAGGGCATGCATGGCGGACAATTTAAGGTCTGTGGCGGGAATGGGCCACGTTGTGCGGGACAAAATTATGAAGGAGGTGCGCGAGGGCCGGGTTTTGGGCCCCTTTGCGGAGCCACCCCTGCCCTCCCTGCAGGTGTCCCCACTCGGTGTGGTGCCCAAGAGGGCCGCGGGCGAGTTTAGGCTTATACATCACCTGTCGTTCCCCCCTGGTGAATCGGTGAACGACCACATTCCCGAGGAGCTCTGCTCGGTGCGCTACACGCCATTCGAGACGGCGGTCGCGATGGTCCGGGCGTGCGGAGTGGGGGCGCTGATGGGGAAGTGTGATATCAAATCGGCCTTCCGGCTTTTGCCCATTCACCCGGGGGATTTCGATTTGTTGGGTTTCCAGTTCGAGGGCGGGTTCTTTGTTGATAGAGCCTTGCCAATGGGTTGTTCTATATCCTGCTCGTTGTTTGAGAAGTTTAGTTCATTTTTGGAGTGGGCACATGTTAAGAGTACGGGCTTTGCGTCTGTCGTACATTATTTAGATGATTTTCTATTCGCGGGGCCGGCGGGCTCCGACGATTGTCAGCAGGGAATGATGGGTTTCCAGGCTTTATGCGCGGATTTGGGTGTACCTTTGGCTCACGAAAAGACCGAGGGGCCTTCAACCAAATTGACATTTTTAGGCATCGAGGTGGACTCCGTTGCACAAACGTGCAGGCTACCCGATGACAAACTGACTAGACTCAAGGAGGCGGTGAGGGCCACGCGAGCCGCACGGAAGGTGACTTTGAAACAGGTGCAGGAGCTGGCCGGCCTGTTAAATTTTGCCTGTCGGGTGATCGCGCCAGGAAGGGCCTTTATGTTTAGATTGTACAGGGCAACGGTTGGAGTGTCAAAACCGCATCACAGGATCAGGTTATCAAAGAGTGTTAGGGAGGACCTTGTGGTGTGGCAAGGGTTTCTGGATGGTTACAACGGTGTGTCATTGTGGAGGCAGGATATGCTGCTAAAAGCAGACTTCCAAGTGAAGTCCGATGCGGCGGGCACGACTGGCTTTGGAGTGGTGTGGCAAAGCAAATGGTTTCGGGCTGACTGGCCGCAGGAGTGGCTCGGTGGGGCTATCTGTAGGGATTTGACATTTTTGGAGTTATTCCCAATAGTCGTGGCCATTGAGTTGTGGGCATCCAGTTTTGCCGGTAGGACAGTCCACTTCTGGTGCGACAATATGGCGGTGGTGCATGTAGTGAATACGCTTTCATCTAGGAACGAGCGGGTTATGGGTTTGGTCCGGCATATGGTTAGGAGATGCCTTGCCAACAATATGCTTTTCCGGGCACATCATGTTCCGGGGGTGAGAAACGGGGTGGCTGACGCTCTGTCCAGGGGGCAGTTGGCTAGGTTCCGGCTGCTTGCCCCACAGGCCGAGGAGTACCCGGAAGCAGCCCCACAGCATCTGTGGCTGATTGGAGGGCCGACGTAAGCAAGGCCATGGATTTGTCCATAGCTCCCAGCACCAGGAGAGCGTACCAGCGGGCAGGTAGGGAATTTTGGGCTTTTCGTCATGATAGGAGATACGATCAGCTCTGGCCGGCCCCGGTCGAACACCTCCTTGAATTTTGCGCACTTGACCGCCGCCGTGGGTTGTCTGCCCGGACGATTAGGGGCAAGTTGGCAGGCCTGGCCTTCGTCGCCAAGTCTCGGGGCTTTGCGGACACCACAGGGGATTTCCGGATTAGAAAGACATTAGAGGGTTGGATCAGGGAGAAAGGTCGGGCCCGGGGCGACAGCAGGCGTCCCCTCAAGCTCACCCACTTGATGGGGCTTTACGAGCTGTGGGGTCGGCTCTGCCGCTCTGCTTATGAGGCGTCATTGTACCACGCCGCGGCGGTGACCTTGTTTTTCGGGGCCTTTCGGGTCAGCGAGGTCCTAGCAGCTTCTAGAGCCGATAGTTCCGGCCAGGCGTTCACCACTAGGGATATCAAGTTAGGTCGTAGCTCGGTGTCCTTGAGGCTTCGGCGGTCCAAGACTGACCAGAGGGGTAGAGGTGTGACGGTCCAACTTTCCCGGGCTGCCAACCGGCGGGTGTGCCCGGTGGCTGCTCTGGTGGCGTATTGGGCCCACAGGGGTGTAGAGCCGGGTTTTTTGTTTTGTCACGCGTCCGGTGAACCCCTGACCAGGTACCAGTTTTGGGCTGTTACGTCCAAGGCGCTGGCTAGGCTGGGCTTAGATCCCAGACGTTACGGGACTCACTCATTCAGAATAGGTGCAGCGTCGTTGGCAGCAGTCGAAGGCTTCAGCAGGCTGGATATAAAGACAGTGGGCCGCTGGAGATCTGGGGCCTTCCGGACGTACATCCGCCCCTAGGTGAGTGGGGCGGGGCGGGGGGGGAGGCGCCGGGCCGCCAGTCTGACGCTGCTCTGCTTCCTCCCTTTCTCCAGCCCGACGACTTGACCGGCGCCGCAGGATCCTGATATGTGGCCACAGCATGGTGTACTGGGCCGAGCGGAGGGCCCGTGAGATGATGCCCGGCACGAGTTTGGAGATCGATCGAGCGGTGGTGCAGTGGTTGGGCCGACGAGGCCTACGTTGGCGGGAAGTTCTTCCGCTGTTGTTCGACAGTGGAAGGGTGCGAGGGGTGCCGGGCTGTTTGGTATTACACGTTGGTGGGAATGATCTAGGGGCGATGACAGGTGTAGAGCTGCTGTGGCACATATGGGAGAGTTTGCAGGTGATCTGGGAGCGGTGGCCAGATACGTGTGTGTGGTGGTCCAACATCCTGCCCAGGAGGAGTTGGCGGCAGGCTAGAAGTCCTAGCGCAGTGGACAAGGCGAGAAAGAGGGTAAACAGAGCGGTTAGGAAGTGGGTGGTTCAGGCTGGGGGTGGAGTGATAGACCATCCAGACATCAGGGCATCCCTCACAGATTTGTACAGGCAGGACGGGGTTCATTTGACCGATAGTGGGAACGATAAGTTTATTGCCGACCTGCAGAGGTGCCTGCACATTTATGTGCAGGGGGGGGAGCAGGGGGAATAAATTAAAATTTCACCCCCTGCTGTGGCCGATAGGGGGCGGAAAATAAAATAAATAGCAACTGGTGAGCTCCTTTTGGGGCACCTCTACTGAGGTGAGGGGCGAGCTCCTCCTTGGATTACAGGGCTCGACCGGCTTGGGTCCGGGGAGTGAGTCGCTCCTGTGGCTCGCTGGCGGGAGTTTAACGTAGACCTGTAGCGAGCCATCCCACACGCCAGGTGTGGCGTAGTATGGGTGCAGGGGGTAGGTGTAGTTCAATATGACCCGCACCCAGTTTCAAGGAGTTTTCGCCCCAGGGTTGCTGTCTGAATTGGGCATGTTATTCCGCCCCCATTTGATCTTGCACCCTGCAGGTCATGTGGGGTTAAGGTTTTAAACAAGTTAATAAGTTAAGAATTAAGTTGTTGAATAAAAGTGACCCCGTTATACCCACACCTTGTGTCCGACTATTACTCCGCCTGCGCCGCAATTCCCACAGCCGACTTACCGGCCGGTGGGGGTTGCGGCGATCGGCGGGGGTATGGAGGCCGCCATGTTGGGGGGCAGAGTCACGGCACCCTCGTCGGGTGCCGTGACCACGTGGTACGGTGCGTGGGCACCGATTGGCCGGGCGAGGGCAGACAGCCCTATATAAGGGGGCTGACTTGTGGCGCAGCAGTCTCGCCCGGAGCATCGTGAGGCACCCACCCACCCTCCCTCTGTTACATGGTGCATATGATGGGTCGCCCTCCGGGGGGCCGAGTAGGAATTTTTTGCAGTCGCAGCAGAATTGGACGAGCTGCGATTGTTTTTTCGCCTACTCCACTCTGTGCGTGGGAGTGTGGTTAGGGGGTGGCCCCACCATCTAGTGCCCCCCCCCCTTAGGGTCACTGGGGGGGGAGGGGGGGGGCCGATAGGGGGCGGAAAATAAAATAAATAGCAACTGGTGAGCTCCTTTTGGGGCACCTCTACTGAGGTGAGGGGCGAGCTCCTCCTTGGATTACAGGGCTCGACCGGCTTGGGTCCGGGGAGTGAGTCGCTCCTGTGGCTCGCTGGCGGGAGTTTAACGTAGACCTGTAGCGAGCCATCCCACACGCCAGGTGTGGCGTAGTATGGGTGCAGGGGGTAGGTGTAGTTCAATATGACCCGCACCCAGTTTCAAGGAGTTTTCGCCCCAGGGTTGCTGTCTGAATTGGGCATGTTATTCCGCCCCCATTTGATCTTGCACCCTGCAGGTCATGTGGGGTTAAGGTTTTAAACAAGTTAATAAGTTAAGAATTAAGTTGTTGAATAAAAGTGACCCCGTTATACCCACACCTTGTGTCCGACTATTACTCCGCCTGCGCCGCAAACACAAAAGGTTAACAGAGTGCCTTTAAAAAAAGAACATTTTTAAAAATGGCACAGGAGGTATGTTGCAATATAAAAGCTTTAGAGCTCCAAAAATAGAACTCTTTAGATGTGTGAAGTGTCTCTCATAGTCACTATTACCTTAAATTATGCAAAACCAAAAGGTACTCTGAGTTTTGAGAACAAAGATTCATTCAACACTTGTTTTGGGGTTGTTGTGGTTTTTTTTTGGCATGGAATGTGAATTGTGGTCAGATGAGGGTAATTTGTTTCCAATATTTTTTTTTACAAATATTGGAAATATCCTTCTATTCATATTCTGATTTATTCACTAGAAAGTTGAGACTTGTAAGTTTCTTAAAATATGGTTTAATACAATTGTATAGGAACACAAACAGTTCGCAAATGAGATATTACTCATACTTACATTTTAATATGTAGGGAACTTGGTCAAGGTCACAGCAAGCTGATTTATTCAGCTACATGAAAACAGACAAAGTTTTGCAAAAGGCAAATATAAACGTAGATGTCCATATTTTTAACATTTCAAGATTATCTGCAATTCATCTCCGTTTCTGTTATAAAAATGCACTGATTGCTTCCTGTCTAAAATGCACCTAATTCTGCTTTTACCATAAATCTCAAATATATATTGTTAAGAGTAAACTTGGAAGACAATAAACCACAGCAAAAACAGGATTATACTTGTAGAGGAATTAATTTAAGGGGTTTGTTTCTACTGCCAATGTTGTGATGGATTGCTTATAGCCTTATGTCAGTGATCTCATAGACAGAATTTCTGCAGGATAATCTGTCCCCAACCTGAAACTTCAGGTATTCCAGTGGAATCACTTGCCTCCTACAGATCCTATGCTCTTTCTTTCCACTTTTCGAATCATTAAATAATTCTCAAGAGAATGAGGGCCAGCCCTGCAGGAAATGTAGAAGATTGATGAAAGTTAATAATAGTAAAATGCTAAGTGCCTGAAAATTAATTGAGCTTGGAAATATTGAAAGAAATTATAGAAAAGTATAATTTATGGAAATATATTAATTGATGCATTATTTTTCTATTGGTATTTTACTTTTTCAAGGGTTTTTTTAATAGTCCGGCTCTCCAACAGTCTGAGGGACAGTGAACTGGCCCCCTGTGTAAAAAGTTTGGGGACCCTGGTTTAAGGGATATTTCTACTTTTATGCAACTTTGTGTACCAAGGGGAGCTTTTATCAGAATCCGACAAACAGATTATAAACTCTATAGTACATTAAAAGTAATTATTGGTAAAATTATACATATGGATTTAACTGTCTTTATTCTAAAGTGTAATATATCAGCCCCATCAGGAAATTATTAAATCTTTATTTAGTAAAATAAATCTTCATTAGTTTTTATGTTCTTTTGATCCATTTAAAGCCTTTGGTTCTTTCAAAATACAATTTTCAAAACAAAGATTAATTAAATGTAATTTTGGCACTGGCTTCTGCAAGATGACTGAATATATCTATGGACCAACTAAAGCTCATATATGATTTAGCTATGGTGATTTAGATCCCATTAGGTTATGTCAAGTACAACGAATGATTTGGTTTACTTACATCACCCTAGTTATATTTAAATGCTCTGCAATAGTACTAAGTGGCATAAGTCCCCAATGAACAAAAAATCTGGACTCTCTCAGGGAAATTGTTTATTGTTTATTTTATAAAGAAGGATAGCATCCATATGTTCATTGGTAATTTAATTTGATGTCAGCTGTTTTTCCTCATTAATGTCTTTTTACATTGGGGATATTTCTGCATTTATTCTGGATTGCATAGCACACAAAAGTTATTAAATTAAAAGAATAGGCATGGATTATTACTCTTATTTAATTTATAACTTTTTAATGTAAAAAAAAGCTAACACATATCAGTTATTCAAAGAGGAAAAATCGGTATTGTCTCCATGAGCCATCAAAGCAAACTTTGGCTATAATGACAATATCTCATTTCTTTAAAATTACTCCTGCCCCAATAATTTTATTTACAATAATAAATTTAAAAATTATATAAAATAAGTAATAATAATATAAATGTCTAATAGAGAAATACATTTTTTAAAAGAATATATATAATAAAGTAAAAAAAGCAGATCTCCCAGAACAAACTAGATGATAGATAGATAGATAGATAGATAGATAGATAGATAGATAGATAGATGGATGGATGGATGGATGGATGGATGGATGGATGGATGGATGGATGGATGGATGGATGGATGGATGGATGGATAGATAGATAGATAGATAGATAGATAGATAGATAGATAAAAATGGAAGAACAAACTCCCCTTGATCCCCAACAAGTATGATCAACATTAACATCTTAACATGTATCTCTGACTTTAAATATATAATATACACCAAAAATGGCATTTGATTTTGTTGTATGAGAGACAATGACAATAAAATACTACTATTCTTCTTGTATAACCAAATACTTCCTCACTCCATTTTCTATAACAAAGGTAAAGGTAAATTTTCTCCTGCCCAGTCATGTTCAACTCTAAAGCGCAATTCTAATCTCCATTTCTTATCCAAGGGAGTCAACTATTAAAACAACACTAAAAATAATTATCATCATCCAATCTCAGTCAAAAAGAAAACCATTAGATATCACCAGAAATAACAAATCATTATTTTAACTATAATCAAATAAAGTAGTTTTGTATTTTTTTTCTTTTTTTGTCAGGGATTTTTAAGTCACACAAGCAAGGTTTGAACATCTACTTCTACTATAATTTCTACTATCTCTTCTCTCAAAGTTCCTGCCATCTTTATCAAAGAAGTTCTGGTAAAGTAACCTCAATAAATCCCTTATAGCTCTTATTTTATTTTTTAAAAAATCATCATTCTTTTGGCATAACATTTGTATATCATTTTTTTTTAAAATGTAATACTACTTCATTTAAACATCCTGTACTTGCAAATCTTTCTTATTATTTTTAAATCCACCTTCAAGTCCATTTCAGTTTCATTCAATGGGGCGGTTTCCTCTTCAATAATACCTTTCTATCCCATTATAGAATTAAATAGAATGGAGATTTCTTGAACCCTACCATCAAACATTTCTTTTAAAGTAGCCATCTGCTGCCCTCTAGCACACAGACTTTAAAGTTTTGTTATCAGTTTGCAATGTAAGCAAAGGGATTACATTCATCTGAATCCTTGGTTCCTTTATTTGAAAAAAAAACTTTCTAAAATCAACATAATATCAAGCTTTTTGCTGTGTATGTGTGTGTATGTATGTATGTATATATGTATGTATATATGTATAGTTTGTCGTCTATGAATAAATTAACTGCCTTGGAAATGGCCATGGGTTGGGCTGAGAGGCAATAAGGAAGCTGTAATGCTCCTTCAATATACCAGGGTGATTCGACACACACAAAAACATATAACCCTTCCATGGTACAGAGCTGCAGGGATTGCATACTGCAGCCTAGAGGTTAATTCTCTGCTTTACAAGACAAAGGCTGCAAGTTCAAATCCCAGTGCTAGCTGATGAGGCCAGAACAAGGCCAAAATAGATCTATCCTAGTCTTCCTTAATTTTCAAATTAGGAAAAAAATGTCACACACACATACAACTTTTTTATATAAAACTTTTACAAAATTTTAGCTATTAATTTTCTTCCTTTCAAAAATGGATTGAAGATACACTCACCAAACTTGCCATTCTGGAGGTTTTTAAATCTTAATAAACAGTACACAAAAGAGCTCCAAAATTAAGATGAGGTTCACTTAAACTTTAAGTCTCCAAAGAAAGGCTACATTCATGACTCTGAACACAAAGGAATGTTTGTTTATGCAGTTTACCCACCCAAAACAGCTGTCTGGAATACATATGGGTAAGTTCATGTTCTTTCCTCCTAAAGGTGCTTCCCCCCCCCCCTCCAAGAAACAACTGGACTTTCTGATTTTTCTTCGAAGGCATTTCACTCCTCATCCAAGAAGCTTTTTCAGCTTTGACTGGGTGGTGGGGAATGGAAGGGTTTTTATTCCTTGCAGACTGTTGGTTATTTGCATCCTTTTAGAGCAGGGGTTGGCCACCTGTGGCTCCAGAGCTGCATGCGGCTCCTTACGCCATGTCCCTGTCACCCTCTCATGGCAGTGGCATGGTCTGAGCCTTAGTGCGGGAGCAAGGTGCCCCTACACTTGCCTTTGCACAGCAATAGCATTCCACCTAGTACATTTACTGTTGCCAGCAGCAATGATTGCTGGAAGAAAATGGCGGGGGTGGATCTTGTGTGGTGAGGTCCATCTTCCAAGCCTGTCCTTCTCCTCCCTTGTCCTCAAGGCCAAGAGAAAGAAGTGGGTAGCATGGGGAAGCATGCCCCTGCCTTGCTGAGCACAACAGTCCAGTGGACGGGGGTGGCTCAACAGAATCCCCCCCATTAGTGAGTTGGATGGCAGAGAGGCATGAGCAGCAAAACACCCCATTTTCTATTTCCTGTACCTTCCCCAATCTCACTCTTTCAGCAAGAGCTATATTTTTGTTTGCTTTCATTTCCCCAGGCAGTGATGGTTGGGGCCTTCCAGGGGTGGTGGTGGTGGCAGCAGAGGTGTCAGGGCTGCTCTCTACTTCAGCAAAACAGAACTGGAGGAGCATGGAGAGTTTTGGGAGAGTGACAGAGGATCAGAAGATGTGCTCCGTCATTGCCCCAATACGCTTTTCTAGTGTGTGCTCAGTCCAGTCAGGGTTGAAGAAATTTCTTGGATGAGAAGTGAAATGTCTTCAAAGACAAACCAAAAAGTCCAGTTGCCTCTTGAAACAAAACATCTTTGGGATTGAGAATTTCCATAGAATTCATGAGCTCTTCTTCATCAAGAAAGAATTTTTGGCAGTATAGGTCAGATACCCACCTGCCTTTCAGTCATGACTAACTGTCCATGGAATGTCAATTCATTCTTTCCCACATAAAGTGGCTCCATTTGCTTAAAAGTACTGAAAGGTTTTTGTGTTAAGTGGGCCTTTCCTCTCCTCCAAGAATGCAAGCAATGCTCTCAGAAGAGCTGGATGGAGCTAAGAAACAAGATTATTTTTCTTCCACTGGCCTAAATTGTGAAATATTAAAAGCAGTTGAAAACATTCTGGATATACAGTGTCATATTGCTTTAACATTTGCAAGTCCTAATCACTTGGCATTTTTAACATGTGGCAATGCATGACGTATGTTCTGTTTTAGCCTATCAAAGGCTTGAGCAAAAAATAGGAGCTATAACATAGGCACTTGGAGTACTGGAATAGTATCCCCCTATGTTTTCCTTTTGCTGAACGTGGGCTATAGGCTCTGCATGGTGACTCATTTACAGACAGATCACCTGCAGTGTTGGATACCATAAATCTCACATAGGGCAGAAAAGGGGTAAAGAAATAAAGAATTGGTTATCTAGATCAGCGTGTGGACAGAGATTTGAGAAAGCTAGCGATTCATTTGCTGCATTCAGAATAAAAAAGAACAAAGAAGTTAGAGGTATTTTGCTCATTTTCAGAAATCAATGCCACTTACATTTGCAATTAAACACCTGAAACTCATTGATTCCAGTTGGAATTCAGCCTACCTAGCTGTTTGATTGTAAGAATCAAAATAAAGCATTTGGTTGCTAGCAACAAACAGCCAAAGTTATTGAGAGAAAGTTTTAATAGCTATGCAACTTTATAAACGAGACCACCAAGGAACTAAATAGTTCATTAGCTAAGGCCATTAATTAATTAATTAATTAATTTTTATTTATTAACTAATGTACTTTATTCATTGCATTTCTAAAACTCCACAACTAAATGACTCTAGGTAAATGTACAAAGGTATTAACAATGTACAAATGTATGAACAACATATATAAACATAATGTAGCCACTATTTAATATTGCAGACACAAAACTTAAAAACAATAATTACAGCAATATACATGCATGGTGTTCTTTCAAGAAATTAATTTTAAAAAGAACTTCCAGGAGTGCATCATTTCAACTTCCTTTGAAAGGACCATAATGCTGGGATTAATCTAGCTTCTCTGGTAAAGCTATTGCACAATATGAGGGGGCTAAATTCTTCTTGGTCTCACCATATTAACTTTACAATAATGAGGAATTACAATAATTGAGTTCTAGTTCAATTATAAGTTCTAGGTGAAATAGGTGGTCCTGAAAACATCATCTCTTCTGTACATATTTGAGCATTGCATGAACAAGGCAGTGGTGGGGTCCTACCAGAATGGCTAATTGCACGCAGCTCCGTGGCTCAAGTGACAGGTAGTAAAATATCACAGAGGGCATGTGTGTGTGCATTTTGCAGAGGAAGCAAAAAACTTGCTGAAACACGCACACATGTGCGTACCTGTGTGAGATTTTGCTACCCCCTGTTCCAGTAGGAGTCCACCACTGGAACAAAGGGATGGAATTTCCATCTTACGGCCATGACCAGCATCTTCATCATTTTTAGCACATCCCTAGATGCCTGCCTTGGTGCAAAGTCCATTAGACTGTTATAAACTTAAACCGGCACTTTAAACTAAATCTGGAGATGTCCTGACAACTAATGTAGGGCAGGACAACGAGCAGTGGGTGAAAACTAATTAAGGAGAGAAGCAGCCTCGAACTAAGGAGAAATTTCCTGACAGTTAGAACAATTAATCAGTGGAACAGCTTGCTTCCAGAAGTTCTGAATGCTCCAACACTGGAAGTTTTGAAGAAGGTGTTGGATAACCATTTGTCTGAAGTAGTGTAGGGTTTCCTGCCTAAGCAAGGGGTTGGACTAAAAGACCTCCAAGGTCCCTTCCAACTCTGCTATTTTGTTCTGTTCTGTTCATAGTACTGATGTTAGGAGTTCATACCATCAAATTGGACTGCTTCATTGCAATTGTCTAACTCAGGGGCCAGCAACCTGAGGCTCTGGAGCCACACATCTCTCTCTCATCCCTCTGCAGGGTGTGCCAGGAGGAGATTCTGTGGCAAGGGCAAGTTTTCCTCTCAGCGCCACAATTGACAGGGCTTTTGGTTAGACTGGTAGAAGAAAAAGGATGCCATGTTAGCTGTTCTGTCAGGCTCTCTGATAGGAGCCTCCAGAAAATTCAAGGATACAAATTTCAGACACACACACGTTTGAAAATTCAAAACAATGTTCTTTATCACAAAAGTCAAAATAAACTAAGCACTCTTTTTGTATTGCAAAGAGCACTCTTCCCAAAACAACCAGGTAGTCTGTACAATTTCCCTTAAGCAGTCCTTAAGTACTTAGCCTGCAGCTGGGGAGAAACTTCACACCCCTTCTTCTTCCAATGAAGGGAGACACACACACAAGCTGCTCTGCTTTGGTTTCAAAGGCATGAAAAAGCAACGAAGTCCAGCACACAAGATTTCTGACGAAACAGTTATTCTTCCACAATGGCCAAACCCACATGCTGCTATTTATAGCAGCAGCCCTAATTACTGGAGCCCCACCCAAACACAGGTGGCCTCCCTTATTTCCTGTAATATGTTCTTACTTGGTCTCTTCTATGCATAATTCTGCACTTGCGTGGATCCAAAATGTCATCATCTGAAGCTATAGAAGATAAGGAAGATTGACTGCCTTGACTGTGTGCCAAGCCCTCCTCTGCTGAGTCACTCCCACCTTCTTCTTCGTCCGAGGAAACTAAACTCTGATCTGATTCTGTCGGCAATAACACAGGCCTGTGACATGTTGAATTTTCCCCTGCATCCACCTCCCCATTCTCTGGTGCAGGAGCTGGGCCACAGCCAACCACAACACTAGGAAGAGACTCTGGTGGGGGAACAGGCTTCTGGTTAGGACCTTTATGGCTCTTTGAGTGTTTAAGGTTACTGGCCCCTGGTTTAACTACATAATGATAGCAACATGAAATACTATAATCAGATCTTCCCTCTCCAGGTTGAGTTGACAATTATGTAACAACACAAACTCATCAAAGATGCCTCTGGCCACATACTTTGCCTGCCAATCCATCAGGAACTGGGAGTCCAGGAGGATCCCATATGTTTTCTCAGTGTTGCCAATTTGAAAAACCTCACTTGAGCTGACAGAGAACCTTGCTGATAGCTGTTATGACCCAGGGTAGGGCATGTAAGCATCACTGGAGATGCGAAGGATGGAATCCCCTTTTATTGAACCAACCTTCCCTCAAATTCCTACAGCTCACTGTAAGCCCAAGAGCAAGGCTCTAACATGCACACACACCTCAAGCAGTTCCTTGAAGCGAGAAGTGATAGAGAAAGAGAGATCAGCCTATTTCTGAGAACAAAAACAGTTTAGGACCCTTGGTCATGTGTGCCTTTATCAGGGCCATGGCACAAACCAAAGCTAAGCTGGGTCGCTGGAACCTGCACGTGGCCAGACTAGACAAAGTGAGATAAGGCAAGGTGAACAAGACCGAGCAAGGCAGAGCAAGGAAAAGGAAAAGAAGGCAGCAAGTCCTCAGTAACAGAAAGGCTTCTTCAGTCATGGCAAGTGTTTCTGGCAAGTACCACACTTATTTATTATTTATTTATTTGAATTTTTTGCCACCCTTCTCCTTAGACTCAGGGAGGTTTAGAACATGTTAGCAATAGCACTTTTTAATAGAGCCAGCATATTGCCCCCACAATCCAGCTCCTCATTTTACCCATTTCGGAAGGATGGAAGGATGAGTCAATCTTGAGCCAGGGATGAGCTTTGAACCACTGACCTGCAGAACTAGCAGTCAGCTTTAGTGGCCTGCAGTACTGCACTCTACCCACTGTGCCACCTCGGCTCATAGGTGTTGTTGTTCCTAACAAAAGCCCCTCCTCCCAGCATCTCCTTAAATCCAATTCTCCAGCTGAGCCTTGTGAAGAAGAGTGGGACACCCTCCTCCCAAGTAGTTGGGTCACCATGGTCTGCCTCTGACTCCTCTCAATTCTCTATGTTTGGAGATCAGGTGGGGAAGGCAGTTGCTTGTCTCTGGAGCTCCACTGATCTCTGGTCTGCTGCCTGCTCTTTCCATCTTCTCCCCCATTATTCTTTCATCCTGCATCCTCTCTTCTTCTCTGGTGGCCCTTTCGAGGCCCAAGGGATGTAGAACTGCCTCATCCTACTCCACCAGTTGTTTCTCCTGGGCCAGAGAGTCTACACCCTCTTCCTCCATTGGCCCTGGCTTCCCTTCCTCATTCTCCTCTTCCTCCTCCAAATTGGGCTCCAGTGCAGCCATGATACTAGCTTTCTATTGCTTGAGTTCATTTCCAGCTTATTTATTCCCATCTAGTCCCCACTAGCCATTATTTACTGGACAAGACTTCAGTCCATCACTGCAACAGCCCAATAGATGGGAATCTATTGTCAGATGTTTTCAGTGGTGGGCTCCTATGGGTACAGTCAGGTACGCAGTACCGGTAGCAAACTTGTGGTCAGGTACGCAGTACCGGTAGCAAACTTGTGGTCAGGTACGCAGTACCGGTAGCAAACTTGTGGTCAGGTACGCAGTACCGGTAGCAAAATTTTGATATTTTTTTTCTTTTTTCCCCTTCTGGGCTCTGGGTATGTTTTTCCTATTGCAGTAAATGAGGTTGAATGTGTATAACTTTAGAAGAACTGTGCGTGCATGTGTATACATACACTTTATATAGTAGATAATCGGGGTGGGCTACTACCCGGATGGGGGGACGCAGTGGGGTAGCAAAAATGGAGCTCCACCCCAGAATACCCAATTTGCACTGAAAGATGTCGAAACAAAATGCATAAGCCACGCCCACAGTGTTGTAGTAAAAATTTTGGTAGCCCATCACTGGATGTTTTGTTCAAATTCTACCCTCCAAATTTACTTTGAAAAGTTAGGTAGAATTTAATGGAAATCTTAAACAAAAGGGTGGTTTAAATTGTATGGAATGTGTGATTTAGCAATCTTAATTAGGGAAATAGCTAAGAGATATTGAAATGGCTTTTCTGGTTGAGCAATGCTTTGCATATTGATAGCATCAAAGGACCAGAAAACAAGTGATTAGAAAACCTTCATTTTGAAGCTTTATGGCAGAAAGCGGCAACAAATTGGGAAAGCAAGAGAATTAGTTTGTCACACCAAAAGAATGAGGCAGGAGGTCCAAAAACAAGCAGAGGTCACAGGGATTAGATCTGATTACATGAGGACACTGTCACCTACTGGTTACATGAGCAAAGAAATGCAATTGGAAAACAAAAAGCTTGACATAGATACGTACATGTAATATTTATTTGGACAAATAAATAAATAAATACAATAAATAAAATCTCCAGAACTGAGCTCAATTCAAAGAATGGAGGGGGGCGGGAAGGCTGAAGTGGAATTATATAAAAAAATGTTTTGTTATATTTATCTTAAGATACAAACTTTTGCATGATTGGTAGTTGATTGATTCAGATTTTTTTTCTCTTCCTTTTACTCAGTGGTTCTCAATCTTGGGGTCAGGATGACCATTTCACAGGGGCGCCTTGGAACATATTTTTACAATCCGACCAATCAGGTGTTTACAGTGGGGGTGTCCCTCTGACCTTCCTGCCAATCAGCTTAAAGCACTGCTGGGAGAATTGGCACTAGACTTACGGTTGAAGGTCCACCACAACATGAGGAACTGTATTAAGGGGTTGCGGCATTGAGAACCACTTGGACAGAATGGACCTCTTTACGTGTGATCACACAGATCCTTTTCTCCTTTGTTTTGCCACACTGACATGGGGTTTATACTCATAGTACCATAGCATGCTTCATGAACTTACAGATATCCATTGGGTCTTCTTTATTCTTATGTTTCATGTCTAGTTGGAGGCATGGGAATGGATTAGCATACACTTAATATTCTCCTAATATAGAACCTTCCTTAATGAATCATTTCTTCAGCAACCTATTCAAAATTATGCTAACAACCATTGGTATCAACTTATCAGGCCTAAATAGTTTATGTATGGTATGTTTTTTAAAAAATATATATGGGTTTTTACTTTTTTATTCTACATTGTTTTCTATTACTGCTGTGAGCCACCCCGAGTCTACGGAGAGGTGCGGCATACAAATTTAATAAATAAATAAATAAATAAATAAATAAATAAATAAATAAATAAATAAATAAATAAATAAATAAATAAATAAATAAATAAATAAATAAATAATAAATAAATAAATAAATAAATAAATAAATAAATAAATAAATAAATAAATAAATAAATAAATAAATAAATAAATAAATAAACAAACAAACAAACAAACAAACAAACAAACAAACAAACAAACAAACAAACAAATAAACTGGTCCTCATACTTACAGTTGTCATGATGGTCACATGATTGCCATTTGCAACCTTCTATGCCAGCTTTATTTGATTTAGCAATAACACTTAGATTTACATACTACTTTACAGTGTTTTACAGCTCTCTGTAAGTGGTTTTACAGAATCAGCATATTGTCCCCAACAACCTTTTTTTACCTACCTTGGAAGGATGGAAGGCTGAGTCAACCTTGAGCCTGGTGAGATTTGAACTGGCAGCAGTCAGCAGAAATAGCCTGCAGTACCGCATTCTAATCGCTGCGCTACCATGGCTCTTAACTACTTATATTTATACACTGCACGTCTTGAGATTCCTACAAATAAAGTACATGAGGAAGCAAATTCAAAGTGTTGGTTATGACCTATAAAGCCCTTCATGGCACCAGACCAGATTATCTCAGGGACCGCCTTCTGCTGCACGAATCCCAGTGACCAGTTAGGTCCCACAGTGGGTCTTCTCCGGGTCCCGTCAACTAAACAATGCCGCTTGGCGGGACCCCTGGGGAAGAGCCTTCTCTGTGGCGGCCTCAGCCCTCTGGAACCAACTCCCCCCAGAGATTAGAATTGCCCCCACCCTCCTTGCCTTTCGTAAGCTACTTAAAACCCACCTCTGCCATCAGGCATGGGGGAACTGAGATACTCTTTCCCCCTAGGCCTTTACAATTTTATGCATGGTATGTCTGAATGTATGTTTGGTTTTTACTTTAATGGGTTTTTAATTGTTTTTACTATTGGATTATTGTGTATACTGTTCTATTATTGTTGTTAGCTGCCCCGAGTCTCCGGAGAGGGGCGGCATACAAATCCAATAAATCCAATAAATCAAATCAAATCAAATCAAATTAATGACCTCATGATGTCCTCATTTAATGACCTGTGATGCTTTGCTTAGCTATGGCAGTCAGAAAGGCTGGCCTGTCCATCAATAAGCGGTGCAGTTATGTGATGTTGCGTATTATGACCAGGATACTTAATGATGAAAATTCCAGCCCCATTTACAATCTTTAGATAAGGTCTTTCTGAACCTGTAATGAAATGAACTATAGAGTAGCTGGTATGGCAGCATCACATGTAGGAATGAAAAGAGAAGAGTAAGTCTCAGAAAACTTGTGAGAATTTTCCAACTCATACATATTGGTAGTAGTACACGCATATTCTACTATAGGAATGTGAATTGTATTGCTTTCCAGCCTTTCAGTTTCTTTTTGAATTATTTCTCTGGCAAGATTCAGAAATAAGTAGGATGACCATCTAGAAGGAAAGCAGACAGGTTAATTTCACACCTAAGCCTCTGATCAAAAATAAAATAAAATAAAATTGTATTGTAATACTTGCTTGGGATAAGTATGGTAGGAAAAACCCCCAGAGTCTTTCAACTTTCACAAATTAAATTTTCCTGGGTTTAACTCGGAAGATTTTGCTGGTATGTAATAAATATGTATAGTGTTCTTTTTGATAACACTCAGTAGAAAACTCAAAGGCAGAAAGGTCAGGTTTTATATTGCAACAATAACATAGTGGAATTTTAAAGTTGTGAAAAATCACTACCATAGAAATGTTTTTATAAGGAAATATTTTAGATATCATGTGCCTGACTTTTATTTCTGAGTCAAGAAAAATATTTAAACAGATATTTAGAAAGAACAGGGAAAAATTACAAGCATGTTAATAATTTTAAAAATCCTTATTAGGAGATTCTTTCCTTCCTTCCTTCCTTCCTTCCTTCCTTCCTTCCTTCCTTCCTTCCTTCCTTCCTTCCTTCCTTCCTTCCTTCCTCCTCCTTCCTTCCTTCCTTCCTTCCTCCTCCTTCCTTCCTTCCTTCCTTCCTTCCTTCCTTACTTCCTTCCTTCCTTACTTACTTACTTACTTACTTACTTACTTACTTACTTACTTACTTACTTACAGCCAATGTTATAAATGACTTTTGTGGAAGCTTGGTCTCCCTTGATCAGGTTGTGTGTGCGTGTGTGTGTGTGTGTGTTTACTCATCACGGCAAACAAGCTGACATATTCGTAATGATATCCTGCATTAAACAAATTTCCAATACAATAATGCATAAAGTCTGATTTTTCAGCAAATTCAGCCAAGGTTGTAAATAATTCACATAGAACAATAAATAGAGGCTACTTTAAAATTGATTTCAGTATATTGAAACATTAGTCTTGTTTCCAGTCAATATTGTTTTTCATTTGTTTCAGCTATCAGTCTCTATCCAATTTTCACAGTAATCAATGGATAAAAAAGCACCCCAAATTAACATTTATTTTCATATGAATTTTACATGTATTTTAATATGTGGTTTTTATTTGCAGCTTCCACAAATGTATGCATTTATGCATGCAACTTCCAAAAGCCACATTACAATGAACAAACAAATACTGTATAGTCTAAAAAATGAACACACTGAAGGATAACTGTGTTGCAAATTGGCCTAAAAATATACAGGAGGCACGATTTAAAATGTGAACAAACAAAACTGCCACCATCTTTACTCTGCGGTAATAAAGGAAATAATAAAGGAAAGGGAAAAATTGTTTGTTAATAGAGATCTATAAAGTAACATGAAAACTGTTCCCATTCCTCCCCTTTGACTTTCTTACTGTTGTGTGTGTGTGTGTGTGTGTGTGTGTGTGTGCATGCATGTACACAGACACACACACACATGCCTATACGAGAGGGTGATGAGGGAAGGAAATTCAACTTTGAATCATAGATTTCTCTACATTGAAAATAAAACTGATGAAACTAATGATTTTTGTTATGCTTGAAAATTGGAGATGGGGTTTATTTAGCATATGGCATAACCAACATGGATTTACAATATATATTACTGTTTCATCTTAATTAAAACGCAGTAAAATAAGAATGTTAAAAGAATCTGCATTTACTGTAGGTACCAGTGTCTAGGCCCTCTAACCATTGAGGCTTTGCCCAGGCACAAATAGCTCACTTGGGGAGGAACTGTTGGGTTCTCTTTTGAAATTCAGCAGTGCTACTACACAACTGGGAGATTTTCTCATACTGATTCGGTGTATTTCTTCTTGCCAGTCCCTTCCCTTCCTTTCCTGTTAGGAGAGCCTTCTGCAGAAAGGGCGATTCGTTCTGACTTTTTAATGATATTTTTGTAGTGCAGGAATTAGGAAGCAACCGGGAGAATCAGGAAGAACAACTCCGGTGGATAAAGAGGTCAGGGAGGTGTTTCCAACCCAAATGTTTTAGGGCAATGTTGATCTTTGTGTCATACACCCGATACAATGTCTGTTCTCAACCAGAAATTGTTCTCTAGATGATTCACCCTGTTTTCTCCTCTTTCCCCAACAAAGTCCCCCCTTTGGGACTCTACTAAAAGCTCCTCTAGTCACATCTAAGCGTCTTCATTTCCCCCCCCCTCTTTTGATCCAACATACCATAAGATGACTGGCTAACTAGTAATCTCGCAGCCCTCCCGTCCTATGTCCTGCCTCATCTGCCACCCCAAAATTGTGCCCCACTGTATGAGAGGTGCATGTTACCGGTCACTGGCAGCTCTGGATGTTGTGACTTTTTTTGGGGGGGGGGGTGTTTTCTAAAAAAATAATGCCTCTCCAGACAAGCTGGAAAACTTCCGAGAGGGAGGGAGCAGTCAGACAACATTTTCCCCTCATATTCTTGGGCACCTGCAACCTCGCAGCCTGCAGCAACTTGTGTTCTCATGAGTGTGAGGCAATTAACTTTGTTCTCTTTGGGAGCCGCTTTGCACCTTGTTTGGGGTGATATTCGAAGTACCCAAAGTTCACACCCCAAAAAAGCCCAAACAAGATTGATGCACATGAGCAGTGCTGGAAAGTTGGCTTCTGCGCATGTGTAAAAGAAAACCCCGGGGGGGGAATTCAAAAAATTGCAAAATAAAAAAAGGATGGCTAATGTCACCAGTGGGTCGCTACCAGTTTGGGCAAACCAGTTCAGAACCCACCTCTGAACTGAAGAAACCAAACACTTTAGGCCAAGTACAACATTAAGAAATAAAGATTTAGTTTCCGATTTTCACAGGTAGAGTACACTGATATGAAGGGAATTGGATTTAGGGGCAGATGAGCATTGAGTCATTTCACTGATTTCACATATTCTGAACATTATGAGGTATGGATTCAGTCTAAAAGACAGTAATGGGTAATTATTTCTTGAGGCAACCTTCTTTATACAAGTGCATTCTCCATCTGAGTCAGCTTGCATTGTCAGTGCTGATGTTAGGAAAGACAATCTTAATATATAGGCCTTTTAAGGAAGATATCACAAATTCATGATTCATATAAATTGTTTTTCTCTTTTATAGACTTTCCAATACTGCTTTGAATATTTGGCTACCAAGAAATAAAATATTTTAGGCAATAAAATATCTTATAGCTAATTTACTAACCTACCAGCTATATTTTTGTGAAATTTGGGAGACATGAATGATTTTTTTTTTAGTAACTAAATGAAAATAAAAGAAAATCTCTCTAAAATATGAGCAGCAAGAATGTTATGTTCTTCCTATTATATAAATTTAAATTTAGCCTTTTTTTTTTTGGTAACTACTAGAAAGCTTTTTAAAAGTGTTTTTATAACAGCAATGAGGAGAATGGTGGGTCTGCTGCTCCTCTGAAACGACGGTAAATCGTCAGGAAATGGGTCAGTCCAGGTTCGAGGCGGTCAGAGATAGGTCAGAGTCCAGTGCCTACTTTGTCCCTCTATTTTTAAGAACTTGAGGGTTGGGAATGTTTCTGCCTGTTGGAGGGACGCCGAGAAAGACCGTGGCAAGGAGAAGTGGCCGATTGAGGCATGGAAATGGCGGCGGCGGCTGGCGGAGCCTTGCGGAAGATGCAGCCTGTGTGGGAGAGGAGAGGACGGAGGAATGCAGCCTGTGTGGGAGAGGATGGAGGAATGTCTAGCTGCTGCTGCAGGGGTGCCGAGGGGAGCCGAGAGAGAGCGTGGCGCCGGGAAAAAACCAAAAACAAACAAACATCTAGCCGGTGCGGAGGATGGCGACGGGACCGGGCAGAGGATGGAGGGTCGCGGCACCGAAGGAAGTGTTGAGAGGAATTGAGGGGAGTGAGAGGAGTCGAGCCCCCGTTCAGACTCCCAGCCTGACTCCGGAGGTGAGAGGTCCGGTGTGGACTGGGAACGGCGGACACGACGTGAGGACGAGAAACGGCGGAGGGGATGAAGCCCGTTGGCGGGGAACGACTGCAGACGCGAGGGGCAATGTTTTTGCCCCCCCCCCGTATGGCACCAGTGGGTGGGAGCTACTGGGGGCCAGGGGGAGACTATGGTGAGGATTATGCTATCAACCTCCCTCCCCCCCCTTTTTCCCCCTCTCAACCTTAATTCCTGATCTGTTTGTACCATCCTGATCTGTTTGTACCATCACCAAAGAACTATGCCCCCTTGTGGATTATGGATTAATTGAAGAACTATGCCCCCTTGTGGATTGACTTAAAAAGACAACTATAAAGACAGGAGATTAAGACCAAGACTCTTTAAACTAAACTAAATTAAATTTAAGACCTAGACCCAAAGACCAAAAGAACATCATACCTGGACTGATGGATTCCTGATGATTAAAGAATGTTTTAAGATCTGATTTTATAACATCAAAATCAATTTATATATTTATATGATTTTTTTATCTTACATTTTATATATTTATAGATATTTTTAATGTTATTGTTTTTTATTGCTATTACGGCTATTTTATATTGTTATTAATTTAATTGTTTTTTTAATATAACGGGGTTCTAAATTAAATGGATGATTGGGATAAATATGTTTGTGGCTATGAGTGGAATGACTGGCATAATGATTGGGTTGGCGGGGGTGGGTGGGGTTATGGTATGGATGAGATGATTGATACTAGTATGAATGATAGATTTGGCCCACCTGACGCCCGGGAGACAGGAGAGGAGGGGGCACCGATCTCTGGGGTGGCAGAGGGTCGGAATATTCCTGTGTTGCTGGGGAGAGGCAGATACGGCGGGGGTCACAGAGTTAGCCGTTCCAGGGGAACGAGGGACCGTTGCTTAATAACGGTCCCTTGTTCCGGCTCTGTGAACCCAATCTTGGGTACTGGTGATGAGTGTAACTCTGGCCCTGGGCTCAGGTTGCTGCTGTTCAATGCCAGGTCGGTGGTAAATAAAGCTCTCCTCATCCGGGACCTGATCCTGGATGAGGAGGCCGACCTGGCTTGTATTACTGAAACCTGGCTGGGCCCGGAGGGAGGTGTTCCCCTCTCTGAAATTTGCCCAGCCGGGTTTCAGATATGGCATCAACCTCGACCCCAGGCAAGGGGGGGAGGAGTGGCTATTGTTGCCAGGGAGAACCTTTGCCTGCGTGGACTCATTGCTCCGGAAATTGCGGGTTGCGAGTCTCTCTTGATGAAGTTGGACTTAGGGGTTCAGGTGGGCTTATTTCTCACGTACCTGCCTCCCAGCTGCGTGTCAAAAGCCCTGCCTGTGCTACTCGAGGAGATAGCCGGGTTGGCGGTGGAGTTCCCCGGACTTATTGTCCTGGGGGACTTCAATCTGCCGTCACTCGGCGAAACCTCTGGGTTGGCACAGGAGTTCATGGCCACCATGACAGCCATGGACCTGACTCAAGTAGTTCAGGGTCCGACTCATGAGGGAGGGCACGCACCTGACATGGTATTCCTTTCCGAGCAACTGAGTAATGGTCTGAGACTAAGGGGCTTAGATGCGTTGCCTTTGTCATGGTCAGACCATTTCCTACTACGGCTTGACTTCCTGGCTCCAATCCTTCCCCGCAGGGAGGCGGAACCAATTAAGATGTTCCGCCCCAGACGCCTGATGGACCCTGAGGGCTTTCAGACGGCGCTTGGGGTTATACCAGAGGCACTTGTCCACAGTTCGGCAGAGTCTCTTGCGGAAGCCTGGAACAAGGCCGCAGCGGAGGCTCTTGACCGGATTGCGCCTTTGCGACCTCTCCGAGGTGCTAGACCCCGTAGAGCTCCATGGTTCAACGAGGAGCTCCGGGAGTTGAAACGCCAGAAGAGACGTCTAGAGAAGCGATGGAGGAAGAGTAGGTCTGAATCCGACCGAACACTTGTAAGAGCTTTTATTAAGACTTACAAAGTGGCGCTCAAGGCGGCAAGATGCGCGTACCATGCCGCCTTGATTGCATCAGCGGAATCCCGCCCGGCCGCTCTGTTTAGGGTGACCCGCTCCCTTCTTAACCAGGGGGGAGTTGGGGAGCCCTTACAGAGTAGTGCCGAGGACTTTAACACGTTTTTCGCTGATAAAGTCGCTCGGATCCGAGCCGACCTCGACTCCAATTGTAAAACAGAGTCGACTGACAACGAGTCAGTCGAGGTGACTGGGGCACGTACTTGTCCACCTGTCTGGGAAGAGTTTGATCTGGTGACACCTGATGAAGTGGACAAGGCCATTGGAGCTGTGAGTTCCGCCACCTGTATACTGGATCCTTGTCCCTCCTGGTTGGTTTCGGCCAGCAGGGAGGTGACACGGAGCTGGGCCCAGGAGATTACCAACGCTTCCTTGGGGAGGGGAGTTTTTCCATCACTCTATAAAGAAGCGCTTGTGCGCCCCCTCCTCAAGAAGCCCTCCCTGGACCCAGCCGTACTTAACAACTATCGTCCAGTCTCCAACCTTCCCTTTATGGGGAAGGTTGTCGAGAAGGTGGTGGCACTCCAGCTCCAGCGGTCCTTGGAAGAAGCCGATTATCTAGGTCCCCAGCAGTCGGGTTTCAGGGCCGGTTACAGCACGGAAACCGCTTTGGTCGCGTTGATGGATGATCTCTGGCGGGCCCGGGACAGGGGTTTATCCTCTGTCCTGGTGCTCCTTGACCTCTCAGCGGCTTTCGATACCATCGACCATGGTATCCTTCTGCACCGGCTGGAGGGGTTGGGAGTGGGAGGCACTGTCCTTCAGTGGTTCTCCTCCTACCTCTCTGGCCGGTCGCAGTCGGTGTTAGTGGGGGGCCAGAGGTCGACTCCTAGGTTTCTCCCTTGTGGGGTGCCTCAGGGGTCGGTCCTCTCCCCCCTGCTATTCAACATCTACATGAAACCGCTGGGCGAGATCATCCAAGGACATGGGGTGAGGTATCAGCAATATTCGGATGATACCCAGCTTTACATCTCCACCCCATGCCCAGTCAACGAAGCGGTGGAAGTGATGTGCCGGTGCCTGGAGGCTGTTGGGGCCTGGATGGGTGTCAACAGACTCAAGCTCAACCCGGATAAGACGGAGTGGCTGTGGGTCTTGCCTCCCAAGGACAATCCCATCTGTCCGTCCATCACCCTGGGGGGGGGAATTATTGACCCCCTCAGAGAGGGTCCGCAACTTGGGCGTCCTCCTCGATCCACAGCTCACATTATAACAACATCTCTCAGCTGTGGCGAGGGGGGCGTTTGCCCAGGTTCACCTGGTGCACCAGTTGCGGCCCTATCTGGACCGGGACTCATTGCTCACAGTCACTCATGCCCTCATCACCTCGAGGTTCGACTACTGTAATGCTCTCTACATGGGGCTACCTTTGAAAAGTGTTCGGAAACTTCAGATCGTGCAAAATGCAGCTGCGAGAGCAGTCATGGGCCTACCTAGGTATGCCCATGTTTCACCATCACTCCGCAGTCTGCATTGGTTGCCGATCAATTTCCGGTCACAATTCAAAGTGTTGGTTATGACCTTTAAAGCCCTTCATGGCATCGGACCAGAATATCTCCGAGACCGCCTCCTGCCGCACGAATCCCAGCGACCGATTAGGTCCCACAGAGTGGGCCTTCTCCGGGTCCCGTCAACTAAACAATGTCGGTTGGCGGGCCCCAGGGGAAGAGCCTTCTCTGTGGCGGCCCTGGCCCTCTGGAACCAACTCCCCCCGGAGATTAGAACTGCCCCTACTCTTCCTGCCTTCCGTAAACTCCTTAAAACCCACCTTTGCCGTCAGGCATGGGGGAACTGAAACATCTCCCCCTGGGCACGTTTAATTTATGCATGGTATGTCTGTGTGTGTGACTGTTAGCATATGGGGTTTTTTAAATATTTAAATATTTTAAATTTGCCTGATTGCTTATGATTTGTTTTTACATGTTGTGAGCCGCCCCGAGTCTTCGGAGAGGGGCGGCATACAAATCTAAGTAATAAATAAATAATAAATAAATAAACTGCATTTATCCTTCTTTTACAGCATTATCATTTACTCTAAGTAAATGCATTTTCCCATTCTTTTGGCCACTTCCTCAAAAACAATAAAATGTTATAATTTGCCTTACTCATCAGTAAGAATTAGTCAATCCTGTTTTATAGTTTGACTATAAGGTTTGTGCTATGAATTTCAGTGGCTGGGTTTGAAAACTGTTACCTTTTTTCAAGCAATGACAGACAGATTGTGAAAACCGTATAAATGTGAATAGTTTTATTAAGTATATTAAAAACACTTGATTTCTATTCGAAAATGTGTTCTGTTCTGTTCATCCCAATGTATGTGGTGTGTAAATATGAATTGAACCTTTCCCCCCTTTATATGTTGTAAATTCCTTGGGTGGATATGATTGGCTTAGCTATTCCTTGGGTGGGTATGATTGGCAGTGCAATATGTAGCTTACTGGTATCTATCAGGAAATAACCCATCTCACAGGAAAGGATTAGTCTGAAGGTATAAGCTTCCCTGCTTTAATCCTTCATTGACAGAGTAGACTTCCTGATTAAGGATACTAGTAATTCCAAAACTGTAGAAGAAAATATCTCTAGTTTAGAACTGAACTGTTGAGTCCTTGATGCTCTCTGAGCTTGGTTGTTTATTTGAGATACTTCATTTATCAATACAAGTCTAGGAACACAGAAAATCGTAAACAAAAAGAAGATGTAAGCCTCAAGAAGTTGCTGAACAAAATCAATCACTGTTTCCTACTGAATATATATATATCAATTACATCTCTATATTCTCCTTCATTGTATCGGATAAGTTAAATAATTGGAGATTAATTTATTTGTTTGTGGGTACGAGATGAAGCATATCTGCTCTGTCACAATATTATTCCTTGGTTTATGATAATGAACATGATTTTCAAAGTCAGGACAAATTACTAGGTGACAATAATCTGTTCAATTTGATTTATACTACATTAACTTAACACTCTTAATAGTTTATATCTTGTATACTTCACACCATTTTCCTTTTGCCATTTGAAAAAAAAATACAATAAAGGCTTTTGCAGGATCTTTAGAAACTTTATGTGATTCTTTAGTAGCCAAATACATTTTTGTGGTGTATTTATCCATTTATTTTGTAGACATAGAATCTCTTATTGATTACACTATTATTCTTAACTCTTCCCTTGCTTGACCTTCAAACGAGATTGAAATACAGCCACCTGACTCCTGAATAAAATTCACACAAAGAAACTTTACTGTATGCAGGTAAAATTTCATTCTGGAGAAAAATCAAGCATGAATACTATTTTTTTCCCATTGTTCTTACAGTTGAAGAGATTCCATTACCCCCAGAAGCGGAGTAATGACGCTGAGACATGTTGTGGATTAAATACGGGTCATTTGTTGAATTAACATAAATTTAAATAAATTTGAATGCATCAATTTAAATATTTAAATGCAGAACGAACTAAGGACCTGCAGAGGCCAAAACTAACGGGGCAGAAATTCCTACCAGAAAATTCCTTGGCAACATTGGGCAAAAACTCCTTGCTGAACCAGGTGAAGGTACCACCTTCGCCTGGATCCAAGCCATGCCCCTTTGTCATGTGGGAGGAGTTCACCCTCCAATCCCCGTGGGAAATTGGATCCGGTGATTCCCATGGACATCCTCTCTCCAATCCCTGACATTGTTCCAACCTCTAGTTCCTGGAGAGAGGCGGTCCATCACCCTTTGAAGGATGCCCAAAGGAGCATGCGCAGTCGCTTCTAATTGCCCCTTTCCGCCCCTAGCCTGCCAAACCCCAATGACCAAAGGGAGGCCTATACTGATATCTAAGTGTGCCGCACCCCCTAACCAATCCAGTCCGCACCATCAATGTGGAATAGGTGAAAAAACGGCCGCCTCTAAAGGGGAGGCTGTAAAAAATTCCTATTTGGCCCCGAGGTGACCTCCTTAGGACACACTGTTGATAGTGGAGGGTGGGTGGGTGTTTGCTTCAGGAGTGAGCCAGAGCAAGGGGAAGGTCCTATCCAGATCGCCCTTAAATAGGGCGATCCAGGACCTCCCCCAGACCAGCAGGCAGCGCGCCACCTTGGCACGCTGCCAAAAGCCGAACTTCCAGGTTACAGAGGAACCCGGAAGACCAGAGCTCGAAAGAGCTGCCGGCAGCGTCTCCCAAGCTTCGGAGGTAATTTCGGCCGGCGGTTTAAGCCGCCGGCTGGGCATTTCTGTCCATTTTCTATATCATCCAAAACCCAATGAATATTACTCAAAGGTGTGTTTGTAAGCTGCAAAGAGCTAAACATATTTGTCTTTGGGGTAAAAGTTACAAAGAACAGCATCATTTGTATTTTAATGCATATCTTTACACAAGATTCTTCTTTCATGGAACACCTGAACCCAGGTACAATACTTACTCTTGATGAAGAAAATATATAAAAGGAAAATAAATCTTCATCAAAATCAGGAAGGAAATAAAAATGGAGAGTCTTATTTTGAAACACCAATGAGAGAAGATTTTATAATCATTTTCATGCAGGAAAGAAGTAACTTTTTCCTTCACAAAATAATAATAATAATAAAGTTAAATGAATTGCTTCTGAGATACTATAAAAAAAAATCAATAATCCATTTCATCCAAACCAGGTAATGCAAGCTAAAATGTCTGCTTTCACAATGGCAAGTTATTTCACAATCACATTGATAATAAAAAAAATGTTTTCAAGTCACCAACAAAAATGTTATTTGCAATATGACGCCTCTGTTAAGAACAGAACACAATCTGTTTAGATGCTAAAAAGTGTGAATAGCAACACTGCAGTAGTTTTATGAGAAAAATATATATATCCCTATGCAGGTTATGAAATGTTATAATCTAGTGAGAGGTCTGTTTTCTCACTCTATCATGTCAGCAGAAAATGTGAAATGATCTTGTTACCTCTGGAATCCCTAATAATGGGCTGGACTTTGAGAGAAGTCAGTCAATTTCAAGATGGGTTTTATTTTCAAAATCTGGCTCTTCATGTAAGCCAGATTTTTCAAAAGTAGTTTGTATTGATCTCCAAGACTTGAGAGGACTATCCATTATTGTGGTCATTGTTATTATCGATTTATAGTAGTAGGAGTGTGATGGCTCAGTGGTTAAAGAAACTGAATTGACAGCTTAGGTTTGAGACCCGAGCTCCATGAAGCGAGGTTTGAAAACATGCAAATAGGTACCACTTTAATGGGAAAATAATAGCTTTTCATGCACCTTTAGCATGTAGTCATGCTAGCCACATAATCACCGAAATTGTCTTTGAACAAAACTAGCTTCCTTAGCCAATAAATGGGTTGAGCACCATGGACTAGAGTCTGACACGACTGAGAGGGAAAGTTTTACCTTTGCCCCTTTATTCATATTATTTATGTATTTATTTATTTATTTATTCATTCATTCATTCATTCATTTATTTATTCAATTTCTATAGCTGCCCATTTGTTGTGGTCCGATTAGCAGCCGGTGCAACCAGAGCCTTTGGAACCTCCAGCACCTCTTGGCAGTGATGGGAAAGGAGGGGCTACTCCTTTCCTAAATGCAAGAGCACTCAGGGCTGCCAAGAAGCAAGGAGGTTTACTCTGGAGAAGGTCTCCTCGAGAGTAGAGGTGCAGGCTAATTGAACATACGCTAAGACTACTTAAGCTCTAAACATTCTGAGTCTAGTTGCAGAGAACAATGTGACTCCTGAATCTTGGCTTCAGTTTACAGTTTGGGTCATGACTCCTGAATCTTTGCTTCCACGGTTCCAGTTTGCACTCCAGCCCACATTTTGTTTCTTGCATCGTGGTTTCTGAACCTTGACTCCTGTGTGGCCAGTTTGCATTCCAGTCTGGTTCTTGTTTCTTGCAAACATGACTTCTGAATCTTGACTTCTGCATTACGACTTTGCAGTCCAGTATGAGTTTTTGTGTCTTGCATTTTCTAGTTTTGGGACTTGTGACAAGTACAGTAAGACTTGCCAATTATCTCTTGGACTTCGGCCAGCTGTTAAGCTAATGAATTAACAACTGGGGTTTTTTGAATGGAGTGACTTCTGCCTGTCTTGTTCTGTATGCATTTCTGGGATGTTATCATGAAATTTTGCTACTTACTAAAAAAAACTATGTTTGAACATTTGTGTGTTGCATAATTATTTGGAGCTCAGTGCTTGTGTAGAACACCATCTCAGTCAATGACTCTGGGTAGCTTAACTTATTAGTTTAAGTAATATTTATTACATTGTTTATTTGGAAGACAATGAAAAAATTGAAACCTTTATGATATTTGGAAACCTTCCATATAAACGTTTAGGTCCCAGAAGCAGAAGTATATGCTATATATGTTCTAATTATTCTTGGTTTACATCAATTGTATTCATTTGACTTTTGTAGGATGAGTTTATATCAGAAGTGGGTTTCTCTGGTTTGGACCGGTTTTATGGAACCAGTAGTAACTTGGCGGCCTGGGTCTCTAAAACTGGCAGCAATCCAGGCCTGCCACACCCCCAAACTGGCTCTCCCAACAGCACTATAGGTGGCACTGTCATGTATTTTGCATCTGCACATGTGCAGAAGCTGTTTTATAGCACTGATCATGTGCCTGTGTGCAATTCCCACATAACATGTCAAGGAACGAACCAGCAGCAAAGAAAAACAGAAGCCATCCCTGGTTTATATTCTGTATTACTGTATTGTTTTTAAAGATTTTATCCTACCTTTAGTTCTTGTATATGAGAATTAACATAAATAGTCAAATAAACTGAAGCATGGATAATCCAAATCTGTTTTCAGAAGGCACACTTCCACTAACAGGGTCATGGGATTGGAACCAGCACAGAACATATATATCCATCAGAAGTTGAATTCCCTGCCCCTAGTTTTCCAGCACATCATTTTTCAAATAAATAAATAAATAAATAAATAAACTGTTGAAACTTTAGCATATAGTAGAAGAAGACTGAAATTGATGGATGTTACGTTAAGGGGTGAAACAAGAAGAATTCTATCTCTTCTGTTATAGGCATGTTAATTTGGACCCAGCCACAAAGAAAATTATTGAATTAAAGAGGAAAGATAAATCATATATACATTTGGTAATATATTATGTAGTTAGAAGACTATAGCTCACACAGCTCTTATATGTTGTTAATAACTTCTGTTTTTTTGTTTCCAATAGTCAACATTTAGATTTAGATAAGCAGAGATCAACACCAGATGAACAATTAGACAGAAAATAATACTCTAGTCAAAGAACCACCAAGAAGAAAACCACAATCCACCCAAACTGGTAGGGAAAGCTATTACAGGGAATAACCTCCATGTTCGCTTGCATTGATGAGATTACCTGGTCTGCAAGTGAACAAACAAATCTAAATTACAGATAGAATTAGACAGATATTGATATAATTCCAATATAAATATAGAGAGATAACAAATCTACAGATAGGATTCCAACTTCATTGGAAACCGGAGTGCATATCAACCACAACAACACAAGAGCACACAACAGATTTAAACTTAATATTAACCGCTCCAAATTTGACTGTAAAAAATATGACTTCAGTAACCGAGTTGTCGAAGCGTGGAACTCATTACCGGACTCCATATTGTCATCCCCAAACCCCCAACACTTTACCCTTAGATTATCTACGGTTGACCTATCCAGATTCCGAAGAGGTCAGTAAGGGGCGAGTACAAGTGCACTAGAGTGCCTTCCGTCCCATGTCCTATTGCTCTCCTATATCTCCTATACCTTTCTTCTATTCCTATATCTCTTCTTCTATTCTTTCATTGATATGTTCTATTACTATATCTTCTTTTCTATTATCTCTTAAATATATTTTACTATGAGTATCTCCTCTATAACCTTCATCATGTATTTTACTATGTGTATATAGATATATACCCACTAAAACCCTCATTTTGTATTGGACAAAATAAATAAATAAAATAAAATAAAAAATAAATCATAAGAAACAGAAGGTGGAAGAATGATTGCACTTCTCCATTTTTCTGTTTCTTATTAGATAACTGATTTCATCATCAGATTGCTCAATCAGTGATGTTATGTCTACATTTATTTGCTTGCAGCAGAAAACAAAGAATTTGTCTTTGCCAAATTATGTTATTTTCTGTATAAGTGCATTTAGTGAATCCAGGAATAACCAATAAATAAATAAATAAATAAAGATTGTAGTTGTGACTGTGCAATTGAAGCCCCACCTTTTTTACTCATGTCATGTACTTCTTCTGACAGGTACCAATAAGTATACCACTGCTAATATTTTAGTTCCGCCCATTGATCATATCTATTCCACCTAACTGTGTAAAAAAAACACACCCACGTTCCTCCTGCTAGATCATATCCATACTTTTAATGCAGAGCACATTACTCTTATCCTTATCTGGTTTAATTTGTTCTCAGCACATCTGATTTTGTGTCATGTGACATCTCCTATTATCTCCTGTTCACTCTACAGTTCCAGCTCCCTGGGAATTCTTATATGATTAAATAAGCCATAGAAATAACAGCAGGCTAGTAAAGAAATAGTAACAAGGGGATCTAGGAAAAAGATCTTTTGACAATTACATCTCTCACCATGAAATAATTCTACTATACTGTATTTCCATACAGGCTCCTACAAAAACGCACAGGAAAATAGAAGAATATTTGACCAATAACTTGACTGACCTGCAAAACTTTCAGAATAGTTGGTTCTAAATCATTTTGATCTGGTGTTCCATTTCAGACAACAACACAGATTTTAAGGATTATCTTCTCTTCTGTATTGCTCCCCGAGGACCATATAATGAAATGACAGTCAAACATAGAATTAAAGGCTTATCTTGGAATGATCCTTTACAATGAGGCAGTCTAGTTTTATCTCCCTTTTATGAAGTGGGAGCTAATGTGGAGAAACATTAAGAAACTGTCTAAATCTACAAAGGAAGGAGGAGGGAGAAAGGAGTTGAATATAAATGGTTTTGCCATTACACTCTTCCCAATTCTTTGAGCAGTAAAAAAAAAGTGTGGGTAGAACTATAAGATTTGCAGCACAATCTATACATATTTACTCAGTCATAAATCCCAGTGGGTTAAAGGAGGGCTGTGCTTAGGTAAGTGTGCATAGTAAAAGTCTGTTTTGCAGAATAGAGTGCTATTTAAAGTGTCTATGTGATACAATATTGGCTCGTATTGTACCATATTCAACAGAAATCAAGGTGACCTTGAATTTAAGGTCTCTCCATCACACAGTCCTGAATAATGCCTAGTTTCTTCACCTGTTCAATTTAAGGTTGCCAATTCAAGCTGAAACCAGTCCTGCAGATTTTCCTCTCTGCCAGTCAAAGCTACACACACTACAATCAATTTATGCTTACAAACTCAAGCCAGCTCAGAAGAAATAGACTATTAATTGAATGGATAACTACCAATCAAAATCAATTGACTATAGAATAATGCATCCCATTTATTAAATTAATTGACTCTCCATCTGGACTTAGCTACCATTCCTTCTCACATTAAATCTTTCCCAATCTCTTTGCATCAAAAACAGCCAAAAAGCCAGGAGGGGGTGGATGAGCATGAAAATGAAGTAAATCCAAGGAGATCTGCCTTGGGGAAGGAAAAGAAGAGAAAGGGAGGGAATGAAACCCTGGGGGATGAGTTAAAGGCAGGAGGCAATTGGATAGCCAAAGATAGATAAGCCCTGTTTAGTCATTTTACCAGATTTGTGCTTTTAGGATTTAATTCAGCAGGCAAGCAGCTGTTCCCAAAAGTTGGCTAATCTTCAAAAGCATCCATTCTTTTCAGCTATGATCTTCAGTTATTTACATCTGCCACTCATTTGTTTATTTTCAACATTCTATTATTTCCAGTAAACGTTATATCTCACCCCCAATGCGCACACCATTATTTGGGGGAATAAATGTTCCTATGTAGCAATTTTAGTATGCAAATAAATAATATTCAAACATTCTTATAACTCCACTCTGTTTTCTTGCTGCATTCCCAATTTCAGTTTATATCATCTAAGATCAGGGGTGACTAACCTTTGGGATGCGGACCGGCACTAGGCCATGTCCAAGCAAGAACTGGGTCACATTAGTGAGCAAAATCCCCTGCAGGAACCAGGCAGTGGATGAAATTATCCCCCCCCCCAATCCCCACCAGTCTGCTGCAAAATTACCCTCCCCCAAACTGGTCCCTGGGGTCTCAAATGTTGTGGCCTGTTGTTCTAGATACTCTTAGCTGTTCTTTCCCATTTCTTTTAAGTAATACCCACCCCAAAATGTATACAGTAGAATGATTGAAGGCAGTGGTGGGCTACGAGCCCGAACACTAAATTGTGCTGACAGCCGTGGTTCGTAAGTTCTTGCGGGCCCATCGCGATTTTGCTGCTGCACCTGTGAAGGCAGCAAAATCAAGCATGGAGCCACAGGTATGCCCATGTTTTGTCATGCATGGAAGCAAAATAAGCCTGCCGGAACACGGGCACACCTGCAGCTCCATGCACAATTTTTCTACTTCCACAGGTACAGTAGCAAAATTGCGCTGGCCCCCCAAGAACTTACGAGCTGCAGCGGTGCGAGCAATTTAGCGTTCCGGTTCATAGCCTACCACTTATTGAAGGTAAACATTCATTAGAAAGGGGAAAGAAGAAGGACATTTTATTTATTTATTTATTCATTCATTCATTCATTCATTCATTCATTCAATTTTTATGCTGCCCTTCTCCTTAGACTCAGGATGGCTTACAACATGTTAGCAATAGCACTTTTTAACAGAGCCAGCATATTGCCCCCACAAACCAGCTCCTCATTTTACCCACCTCAGAAGGATGGAAGGCTGAGTCAACCTTGAACACGTGATGAGATTTGAACTTGTGACCCACAGATCTACAGTCAGCTTCAGTGGCCTGCAATACAGCACTCTAGCTGCTACGCCACCCCGGTTCTTGGAAGAATTTCAGCTGAAACCAGAAACTGATTTAGTAGGATATGTATTTAGTGATTATTTTCCAAATATTGAGGTTATAGGTGTTCCAAGAAATAATGGCATCCACACCCCCGGTTATAATGTTAGAACAAAATACCTAGAATTATCATATCCGAGATGCAAAATCTAGATAACCACTAGATGATAGCAGTATATAATGAGAACTCTAATTTTCTGTTGCCATCTTGTGGTGATTTTGCAGCCAGATATGGTAGCCCATAAGTTTTTCCATCCAGCTCCATTAGTATTATTCTGGAATTACTATTTTCTGTCCACACACCTCCAACTCTATGGAATGTACTCTGTACTCTGATTCTTGAGTGTGTTCTTATTTGTGTCAATCCTTTTCCAACACTGATTGCAGATTGATTGTTGTATGCTCACAGCAGCCAAAATTGCTTCCTGTTCGTGAATGCATTTTCTACTAGATTACATATACATAGATTGTAGATTGTATAACATACTGGAATTATTTATGAGTTTGGGATACATGAACATCAATGTTTTTTCCTCTGAAATGGGTAGGGTTTGGGAAAAGTTCCAAGGAGAAGTAAACCTCTAGCTACAAACGCCTCTACTTACAAACTTTTCTAGATAAGAACTGGTTGTTCAAGATTTTTTTGCCTGTTCTCAAGAACCATTTTCCACTTACAAACCTGAGCCTCCAAAACTGTAATTGGAAAGGCAAGGAGAAGCCTCCGTGGGGCCTCTCTAGGAATCTCCTGGCAGGAGACATGGCCGGAAAAGGCAGGGAGATGCCTCTGTGGGGCCTCTGTAGGAATCTCCTGGGAGGAAACAGGGCCAGAAAAGGTGGGGAGAAGCCTCCATGGGGCCTCTTTAGGAATCTCCTGGGAGGAAATAGGGCCTCCAGCCTCCCTGTGGTTTCCCCAATCATATTATTTGCTTTTACTTTGATTCCTATGGGGAAAATTGCTTCTTCTTACAAACTTTTCTACTTAAGAACCTGGTCATGGAATGAATTAAGTTAGTAAGGGGTGGGTGGGTACCACTGTACTTCAAGAAATAGAATCTTTAATCTCTCAAAAAAATTGTGAGAAATATGTCAAATGCTATCTATGCCTTCCCATTTCTGAAAGTGGGGAAATTTATAAGCTCTGCAAGATTGATTTTTCAGCTGTAATCTGACAGTAGCCTTGGAAAGGACTAGTGACTGATTGGGATACTTGTTTGCATTCTCATTTAAATTTAATGATCTGTGGATTCTATTCCAATTGCTGAATTGGACCAACAATCCAAATTGATTCATAGGCATACGAGTCAATTTGGATTGTTGGTTCAATTCAGCAATTGGAATAGAATAGAATAGAAGAGAAGAGAAGAGAACAGAACAGAACAGAACAGAACAGACAAGTGTGATTGGACACACAAGGAATTTGTCTTGGTGCATGTGTTCTCAGCGTACACAAAAGAAAAGATACATTCCTCAGGAATTGTAAGGTCCACCACTTAATGATAGTCATAGGGTATAAATAAACAATTATATCACATTTGGAAACAGTCAATATAAATTGTAAAATTACAAACAACAAAGTTACAGTTACATGCAATCATAAGTGGAAGGAGATGGGTGATAGGAATGATGAGAAGATTAATAGTAGTGCAGTACTCTATAGCATCATTTTAAGGGTAGGAGTTGAAACAGTTTTTGTGTAAAGAGTCTGTAAATATTTTCACATACCTCCTTTTAACGCAGTATACAAGTCCTCAATGGAAGGCAGGTTGGTAGTAATTTTTTTTCCTGCAGTTCTAATTATCCTCTGAAGTCTATGTCTGTCTTGTTGATTTGAATAAACATATAAAAAGGGGAACTTTTTAACATGCACAACATACCTCTCAAATTGTTAGATTAATTGAATTAATTTGACAATTGAATGCCATCAACCTGAAGCTTCAGACTGAAGCTTCATTCAGTCTTACAAGTCAGCTTAAGTAGCTTGCTTGACGAACTTGATGAACCACTGAGAAATTACTGGACTAGACTCCACTAGATCATTTGAAAGAGCAGTCACAGTATTCTGTTTTGCATTTTTGATACTGCAAATATCTTGGAGCATCAGTAAATTGCTAATCAACTTCCTCTGGACATCTCCAGAATTCATGAATTGATGATTGGCTCAATAGCCATTATGTATTATTGAAACCACTAAGTTAGCAGTCATTTCCTTCCTCGAGTGATAAGTATAATATAAAAGAAGAAGAATCTCATGCTCTCTCAAACTTCCCCACAGAAGAAAAATGAGAAAAATGTGACATAACTACAAAGCACATAGACATCTTTGTTCAAGGAATTGGCGTAATAGGTTGTCATTCTGGAATTAGGTTTTAGACAAGTGATGGGAAAACTTCACTGGAAATGAAACAAAACTCTATGTGTTATTATCTTTAATGATGCTCAAGAATGATTGAATGTATGAGGCATCATGTTCTAAATTCTAACCAGATTCTTTTGAATGTGCGAATTACAACCTCCATAACGATCATATTATTTGGAAAATATGGGGTTGTGATATATAAATATTGGGAGAATAATCTCAGGTTGGGAAATTTGTTCCAGTGGGTTATGGTTGGCTCCAGGCCGGCTCCTCCGGCTGCTGATTTTGACGCAGAGGAGCCGGGGCCGTCCAATCACAGAAGACCTGTCTGGCTGGATGAGCAGTCAGACAGTGAACCAGAAGGAGAAAGGGATGAGGAAGGGGATGGAGAGGCAGAGAGGGCAGCAGAGGTGGTTAAATCTCCAGCCGGAGTCTCATCTGAGTCAGAAGAAGAGGACATGATGAATGATCCTATTCTAAATGTCCACCTCCGGAGAATGCTGGGACATCAAGAGCAGCTGCGCAGATGCAGAAACAGATACTAAATTACAGGTGTCAGGAATCAAAGACGTTGCTGCAGAGTTAAAAATGGGAAGTTTTGCAGTTCACGTTGTGGGAATTTATTGTTCATTTGTGATGCTGTGATTTTGCTGAGGCTTCCCTCGCTGGGAAACCCCACCTCCAGACTTCTGTTGCCAGCAAAGCGCCCGTTTTTGTAATGCTGGGATTCCCCTGCTGGGGTTTTCCTGCAGCATCGCCAAAACGTGGAAGTCCGGATGCGGGGTTTCCCATGGAGGGGAGCTTCAGGGGAATTCCAGCAGCGCAAAAACGGGCGCTTTGCTGGCAACAGAAGGTCTGGAGGTGGGGCTTCCCAATGAGGGGAGTCTTTGCCTGGCAATGGCGGTCCGGAGGCGGGGCATCCCAGTGGCGGTGGCGGGTTCATAAGTTGAAAATAGTTTGGAAAAAGAGGCAAAAAAATCTTAAACCCCGGGTTCATATCTCAAAAAGTTCGTATGATGAGGGTTCATAAGACGAGGTATTGCTGTATAATTGTTTCATTTTCAGACTATCTAACAGATATAATTATCCGCACAATGTAAGAAAATTATATAGCATTCAAAGCAATACACAATGATAAAGACATCAGCTGAGTTAATTAAGGAAGAATAAAGTAAAGTAAAGATAAAGAATCATTAAAAATCAATAATTAACGTGCTGAGCTGCTTCAGTATTAAAAATGATATGATTGTGTCCTTGTAACAAGTCACTTTTGTTCCTGCAAACAAATAATTTTGGATAACTTTCCATTGAATTGATCTTCTAAATCACCAAGTATGATGTGAATGATTTCCATGTGTGCATTTTTTTTAACTTTTGTATTTGTCACTTATAATTGTGTGCAATAATACCTGAATTAACAAATTAATGAATAGAAAAACTATAATATTAGAAGGGACCTTAGCATTCTTCTACTTCTATCCCCTGCCCAGGGCAAGTATCCTCAGACCACCCCAAACAAATGACCACTTAGCTTTTGATTGGAAAAGTTCGAATGATGCAACAACCTTGAGCCTTCAGGAGACAGGCTGTTCCTCACACAGGGAATTTTTCCTTATTTCAAGTTCAAATCTTGTTTTGTAAAGCTTCTAGCCACTCATTATTCTCCTACCATCAGGCACTATGCAGAATAAATCCACAACTTCTGCCCCATGACAGTCATTCAAGTAGAGTAGTACCTCTAGATACGAGTTTAATTCATTCCAGAAGGGAGCTTGTATGTTGAACAACTTGTACCTGGAACAAATGCCTTTAGCCTTTGTTTTTCCCTGCCGAGATAACCAAAAGCAAGGATTCTTGCGCTACCTAGGGGACACTTGGCTCGTATCCCGAATTTGAGCTCGGGTCTCGAAAAGAAATTTCTCTCCCCTCGTGGCTCGTATCTTGGAATACTCGCATGTGGAGCAGCTCATATCTAGAGGTACTACTGTATTGGAAGACTACTCATGTCACCCCTTAGCCATCTCTTTTTAATGTCCAGTTCTTTTAATAATTCTTCAAAGGTATTCTCCCCCAAGCCCCTCACCATCTTTGTTCCTCTTCTCTGTATTTAATAATTCCTTACCATCCTTCTCATACTATAATGACTGAAGCTAGACGCATTAACTAATGTAGAATAAAACAGAATTACTGCTTACTGTGATCTCAACTTTATCTTTGTTAAGGTAACATTAGATTTCATTAGCTCTTTTGGCAGCTGCAATGCACTATTGGCTTATTTATTAATTATTTATAATATGATTTATTATTAAATTATTTATAAATTTAATAATATATACTACTTGATATGTGGTTCACCAAGACATCCTCCTCACAAGTACTCCTGCTGAACTATCAAGATATCAACTTCCTATCTTGTATTTTTGATCTGTGTTTATTTTCCCCCTCACTATTTTTCCTCCACTAAAGTGTGAGGCTTACGTTTCTTGCCATTGAACAGCATTTTGTTGGGAAGAACTGTATCGGTTATAAAGTTAACCAGCAATGCATTTCAACCTCTGTTTTTATATGTTTGCAAGGCATCATTTAATTATAAATTATAAATTGTAGCAGTCTCTGGTTAAGAAAAATAAGTAAATCTAAAGTAATGAAAAGGATGGGCGGGGAAGAAAAATGGAAAGTGTGTTTGTATTTGTGTTTGTGAGAGAGAGAGACAGAGAGAGAGATGGGGAGAGGGAGATGGAGAGGGAAGGAAGGAGAGAGAGGGACAGAGGGAGGGAGAGAGAGAGAGAAAAAAAGGAGAGAGGGAGGGAGGGAGGAAGAGAGAGAGAGATTCTGACCTTCCAAACCTGACATATTTTCCATTTTTAAACAAATGGGGTGAAATGATTCTGGTTCGGGGTGGTTCAGACATACTGGTAGGAGCAGTCACTGGTGGTTTGGAGAACCAGTAGCGGTGGCAGCGTGATGCTTTGCCCACCTGCTCAGTTGCTATTTTTTTGTTTTTAACCCTCTACGCATGTGCAAAGCCTTCTGTGCATGCACAGAGGGTGAAAAAGTGTGCAAGACAATGGCACACACATATGCAAAGTGCACGCTTCCAAACTGGTAGGGAAGATAAGTAGATATCTTAGGGCTTTCATCACTTCATTTCTATAAACAGGGTTTTTTTCTCTCTTACTGATTCTGACCTCTACCATTTAGGTTCTCATCCATTTGACTTTCTTTCTCTCTCTCTCTCTCTCTGTAATTGAAGAGAGTACACGGAGGCACTTATTTGCAGAAAGACATGAATAATAGAGCTTTTCCTATCACCATGTTATTTTATTTTTTATTTTTACAAATAACCCCTCCTTATTTTTCTTTCAAGTCAGCACTATCTTCAGAAATAGTTCCTTATAAATGCCATACCCCTAATTGGAGCATATCTCTCTACAAGCGTTATTTCCAGCTTATAAAGCAACCTATTATCAAAGATACACAACATTTTTTTAAAAAAAAGGGAATAAGAGCGAAGTCTAACCCAGCTCAGCATGTGTGCAAACACAACTGTTAGATTTGTTACTGACCTGGTTAAATGTGTTATATGAGCACAGCTTGGGTGAAACCATTTGATATGAGTGCCTACCAGATAATCCAAGTATTGTAGTTGGATTCTATTAAAAAGTATATTGAATAGCTAGAATTCTATCAATTTCAAAGAAAAAGACTGTTTTTTTAAAAGAGAGAGAGAGAGGAAAAGATCAATTGCTTTCTGCAAAACTTCCCAAAAGGTGCTTATTTTATTGAAACAAGGACAAATTCAACTTCGGGGACGTCTGGGCAAAACATTCTCTTAAATCATATCCTTTTTACTTTCAGTAACCTTTAGATACATTTTGAATTATTGTCTTTATCAGTAAAACCTTCTATAACCTTCTTGTGGTATCTTCATCCTTGGTCCCCCGCCCCTCGAGTACAGGAAAAGGATTGTTTTCAAATTTAGAGAAAAGTATTTTCAGCTTCTGACAGTTTTACTGTTTAACTGTGTGTGTGGGAAAGAGAGGGATGGAGGGAGGGGAGAACCATTTACATCAGATTTGGGTTCCTCACAGCTCTATGGAACTAATAGTAACTTGGCAGCCTGCGTTCATGGAATGGGCAGCACTTCAGGGCTGCCACCAGTGTTCCCTCTAATTTTTTGGGGGTGGGTGGGCAGAAAAGTATAGTGTCTGAGCGGCAGTCCCTTTGGGACTGGGCGGCACAGAAATAATAAATAAATAAATAAATAAATAAATAAATAAATAAATAAATAAATAAATAAGCAAGCAAGCAAGCAAGCAAGCAAGCAAGCAAGCAAACAAACAAACAAACAAAAAACCCACCCTGTTTTGCCTCAGAGAATTTCAAAATAAAATACTGTACTGTTTGTCTATAACAGTGAGCTCATAATAGGGCAACTCTATCAATATCAAAATGCCACTTAAATGGTTGAGCTAGTTTCGAACTAGATTTTGATTTTCTTTCTCTCTTCCTTACTCCCATTCTTTGTCTTTCTCTTTTCCTTCCTCTCTTTTTTCTATCTGTTTCTCTCTCTTCCTCTCTTCCTCTCTCTCTCCTTCCCTCTCACTCTTTCCCTCTCGTCTTCTGGGCAGGTTTGGAAAACTCTGAGTTGGTGATGATTTTTAAGTGAGCGATTGCATACTGCTCAGCTTAGAGGGAACTATGGCTGCCACACCCCTGAACTGGCTCTCGCAACAGCGTCACAGCATGGGCACATTGCTAAAAACACAGCTTCCGTGGATGCGCGAAACAAAAAACAAGATGGCGCCACCTATGGTGCTGCCATCTTGTTTCTTGTTTCTGCACATGCACGGAAGCTGTGTTTTTAGCAATGCACATGTGCCCGTGCTGTGCGTCTGAGTGGCCCACTAGGAAACAAACTGGCAGCAAGGAAAATTAGAACCCACTCCTGATTTGCGAGTGTGTTTTCCTTAATTTCATTAAAACATAACTGCTCTGCTAAAGAGGTTTAAGATGAATGAATGGGTTGGCTCATGGCACCATATGGCCACTGCCTTCCCTTCCATAACAGGAAGTGAACAGCATCAAGAAATGTTAGTGCAGTCAGTGCAATGATAGATCCTAGCCTCGGTGGGAAATAGGAAAGTCTTTTTATGAGTCCCATAAGGAGAGAAAAAAAGTTATTGTTCTTGCAGTCTATGAATGGGCCTTCTTTGACATTTGGATAAGACACCGACAGCACAGCCATAAGAAATTGGAGGACAATGATTACATTTAATCTCCATATTAAATAGTCTAAAATGTCAAAGAAATGTCATGCTACTGCCAGCGACTCGTCTGGAGTTTGTGAGCTGATGAAGTGAAGCAGATATTGGTCAGTTGAGTAGTTGGGTTGATATTAAGTACAGATAATTTCCCTGACATTCACCTTCGTCTTGTCTAATGCTGGGCTAGCAGTAGTTGTCTTCCATAGCTGAATTGTTTGGGTGTTCTGATTATATCAAAACTCTGCATAATTGTTTCTGTCTCTCTCCTGTTTCTTATGTCCAGTTAAGCTGATTATGACACTAAAAAGATGGAATGTTCCATTAGAAAAGTGTATATATTTTATCTTTTTTACAGATAAATCATTCATTCATTTCTTATCTTTCTGAAACTAGATAAATATGCTAAAGAAATTATCTTTCAAATAGTGCTATTCCTTTTTTTTTTAATTATCCAAGGGGTGGGGGGGTTGTTCTTTTTTTAAAAAAAATGCATTTAAATGCATTGTTAAAACATATGCTTTGTTTTTTTAAAAAAACCAATTTATTATGAAAAATATTAAGGGATTAAAAAAACATATTATCTTGAGTTGAAAACAAAAAGAAGCAAAGTAAGGCAGGAAATGAGAAGGATCAATCCTTAGTTTGGACAAAGAGAAAAAATGAAAACAAATATTACAAATTAATCCATATGCAAATAGCAAAGGGAAATGCTATATTGTAGTCTTAATTCTAAGTGTTTTGATGGTCAATCATTCTATTTAATTGATAGTGTAGGGTATTTCATGCATAATGCCCCAATTGAAAGCCATTTTCTGTTATTGATGTTCACAGTACGAGCATACTCTGTGGATAATCATGCCCATTCACATTGCAACATATTGCTCAGCTGTAAATATTCCAGAATCAATTAACATAGAATATGTTAAATAACAAAATATAAACGTACAGTTGGTTAGCCACTGTTTAAAAGGTTTTTAATAATGTACATTTTCCATGGCAATAAGCAATTTCTTGGGCTTCACCGCAGTGTTGATCCAATAAATAACAGCAAATCTTTGAAACTCATAACGGCAGTTCATTGTGTCAATGAGAGTTTAAGAAGTCCAGCTGGCACATTATTGGCGTGTTACATTGCAAGAGCTCTCAGAGATGCTATTAGGGTCTCCTTTGCCAAAGGGAATGAAATTACTTCTGAAAATGCAAAAGGATATATGGGAATATAGTTCAATGGTAAGCATTTAACTAAGACCTTTTCAGCATCAAAGCTATCACAATGAGATCAACAATGAGTAGAATTGATATACACTCATATAAAGTGCATCTCCCCTGAGCCAACAGTTTGGAATTGCAATCAAAGCTACATTTTCTCTACCATCATTTGCACATTGTGGTGTAATCGGGGTGGGCAGCAAGCAGGATGGGGTGGGACGCAGTTCCACTGGCGGAAATGAAGATGCATGCACAGCTCCAGCTGATTGGTGGCTGTCACTTCCTGGATTACTGGTCTTGGCTCAGCTCTCCTTTTTCCCCCTACTGCTGCTGCATCTGAGCTTCTCGCTTTTTTCCTCTTTCCTCCTTCCTGGCCTTGGATGAGCTTTCCTCTCTCTTGCCCAGCTCCCCTCCAGCCTGACACAGCCACCTTCCACTTGAGGTGCAAGCAGAAGGTGTGGGTGGAAGCAGTACTGGCAGCATTTATGCTTCTGGCAACACCCATTAGCTACCCAACCTGAGGCAGGGGGCGACCCAGGAAGGAGAGCTCGAGAAATGTGAAGCAAATTGTCACCCCAGCGAGCGACACTGGTAAGGTTGTAAGTCGAGGACTTAACAGTTCACTCGAACAATGATGATCATTCAAGTCACTCACATCTGGTCACATGACCAGCAAGCCACTCCTACCCAGTCTCATGACCATTAAGCCACACCCACAAAAATAAGCCAAAATAAGCCACACCCTGAGTGTGGCAGTGAAAATTTTGGCTGCCCATTACTGGGTGAAATGTATGTGTCTCATCAACTCAAACAAAGCTTTCCATTATTTCAATACCTTTAATAAATTCATTAATTGGCACAAGTGATTTGGAATACATGCAAATAACTTTGAGCAAATAAATATATTAAACTTATTATTATTATTATTATTATTATTATTATTATTATTATTATTATTATATCAATACAACACACCAAACAAGATCACTATGCTGGATTTTGTGTTTCATCACCAGTCGGGCGCTTCCCAAGCACCTAGGACTGCGTGATGTAGCGGCGAATTATGTTTGCGATCCCAGTAAAGTGGCCTATTGCAATTGACAGATGGAGATTTTCTCAATTCCAATGGTTTTCAATTGTCCGCTGAGATCCTTTGGCACTGTGCCCTGCGTGCCAAGTACCATTGGGACCACCTTCACTGGCTTATGCCAAAGTCGTTGCAGCTCGATTTTTAGATCTTCGTATTTCACTAATTTCTCTAGCTGCTTCTCCTAAATTCTGCTGTTCCCTGGGATTGTGATGTCTATGATCCATACTTTCTTTTTCTCCACAATCAGGATGCCTGGTGTGTTATGCTTCAGAATTCAGTCAGTCTGAAGTCGGAAGTCCCACAGTAGTTTTGCTTGCTCATTTTCAACCACTTTTTCGGGCTTATGACCCCATCAGTTCTTTGCCACTGGTAAATGGTAGCTCCAGCACAAGTTCCAGTGGATCATCTGTGCCACAGCATCATGTCTATGCTTGTAGTCAGTCTGTGCGATCTTTTTGCAGCAGCTGAGTATGTGATCGATTGTTTCATATGTTTCTTTACAGAGTCTGTACTTTGGGTCATCTGTTGATTTTTCAATTCTGGCTTTGACAGCATTTATTCTAATGGCCTGTTCTTGTGCCACCAGTATTAGTCCTCCTGTCTCCTTTTTGAGTGTTCCACTTGTAAGCCATGACCAGGTCTTTTCTTTATCCACTTTGCCTTCAATCTTCTCCAGGAACTGGCCATACAGTGCTTTGTTCCGCCAACTGTCCATACAACATTGAGTCACAGTTTTTCTATACTGGCCCTTGGTTTGCTTCATTATTATTATTATTATTATTATTATTATTATTATTATTATTATTATTTAGATTTGCATGCCGTCCTTCTCCTACTATATATATATATATATATATATATATATATATATATATATATATATGTGTGTTTTCGTAAATTTTCACGGGTATATGTATGTAGATTGTTCTGAGTTCGGGTTTTGCCCTGTGTAATGTTTTGCATGTCTATGCGACGTTTCGGTGAAATCTCATTCACCATCTTCAGGCTGGAGTTCCAATCTTTGTGTTGTTGTAAATGAAATATTTGCAACTGACTTTTCTTCCTGGTATGTAGTGTGGGGGTGGAGATTTGCTTTGAATGTAGCAAATAGATTGGGTGACTATGCTTCAGTGATCTGATTGGTTGGTGTAATCATAGTTGTTAGAAGGAATGACATGAAGATTTTATGAAGATTTTATGAAGGCTGATTTCCAAATGTAAAATTCTAAAATCATAATAATTAAAAGGATTGACATGTTGATTATTATGAAGTGTTTATTTTGTTTAAGGCTGGTTTCCAAATCTCTGGCAGGCGGGAGGTATCATCCCTTTTATTTAAAGAAAAGGGTCTCTTTTCAATTTCGATAGCTTCTAGAGAGATTCTTTTATATAAATTCTCTGTTTTGTGGAGTAATTTAGTTTTTTCAAAGTCAATTTCGTGCCCTGTTTTTTTAATGTGCTGGACAAGGGATGAGGTCTTTTCTTGTTTTTTGACTGCATTCACATGTTCTGCTATGCGTTGGCTCACTTTTCGGTTAGTTTGTCCAATGTATGTGGCTGCACATGTTTTGCAAGGGATTTCATAGATTCCTTGGTATTCCAATTGGATTTTATCTTTGGGGCTCCTTAGGATATTAGATATTTTTTGGTTGGTGCAAAATGAGGTTTTGATGTTATGTTTGTGTAGAATTTTACTAATTTTATCCGTGGTGCCTTTGATGTAAGGAAGGATGGTGGTGCCATTGTCCTGTTCTTCCTTACATCAAAGGCACCACGGATAAAATTAGTAAAATTCTACACAAACATAACATCAAAACCTCATTTTGCACCAACCAAAAAATATCTAATATCCTAAGGAGCCCCAAAGATAAAATCCAATTGGAATACCAAGGAATCTATGAAATCCCTTGCAAAACATGTGCAGCCACATACATTGGACAAACTAACCGAAAAGTGAGCCAACGCATAGCAGAACATGTGAATGCAGTCAAAAAACAAGAAAAGACCTCATCCCTTGTCCAGCACATTAAAAAAACAGGGCACGAAATTGACTTTGAAAAAACTAAATTACTCCACAAAACAGAGAATTTATATAAAAGAATCTCTCTAGAAGCTATCGAAATTGAAAAGAGACCCTTTTCTTTAAATAAAAGGGATGATACCTCCCGCCTGCCAGAGATTTGGAAACCAGCCTTAAACAAAATAAACACTTCATAATAATCAACATGTCAATCCTTTTAATTATTATGATTTTAGAATTTTACATTTGGAAATCAGCCTTCATAAAATCTTCATAAAATCTTCATGTCATTCCTTCTAACAACTATGATTACACCAACCAATCAGATCACTGAAGCATAGTCACCCAATCTATTTGCTACATTCAAAGCAAATCTCCACCCCCACACTACATACCAGGAAGAAAAGTCAGTTGCAAATATTTCATTTACAACAACACAAAGATTGGAACTCCAGCCTGAAGATGGTGAATGAGATTTCACCGAAACGTCGCATAGACATGCAAAACATTACACAGGGCAAAACCCGAACTCAGAACAATCTACATATATATATATATATATATATATATATATATATATATATATATATATGTGTGTGTGTGTGTGTGTGTGTGTGTGTGTGTGTGTGTGTGCGTGCGTGCGTGCGTTCGTAGATTTTCACGGGTACAGGTATGACGGTCTTGGTATATTCGGGTTTCTTCCTGTGTAGGATTTGGAAATTTCTGGCGACGTTTCAATGAGGTCCCACTCATCATCTTCAGGCTGGTGTTTCTGTCATTGTTCTAAGGCAAACACTGCGAGACCTAAGCTGCCTTTCTTCTATAAATACTGGTGGCTGGGTGTGGTTTGATGGCTCAGCAATTGCCTGCTGTGTAGAAACTTCCTGGTGAGTCAGTGGGGTAACATCTGGGGTCGTTGATGTAGCTGAAGTATGCTGATTAGTATGCTGATCAACAACCATTAACTAATCAGCATACTTCAGCTACATCAACGACATACACACACACACACATACATACATACATACATACATACATACATACACATACACAAACACACACACACACATACATGCATGCATATACATCAAATAAGTAACACAAAATTCTTTCCTGTCACATCTGAGGGAGGTAGATCTGAAGCTACTTTGAGGTGCAGGAATGGCACATTCTGCCAATCTATCCTCCTGGAGAGAGAGACTCTTGCCACAATATCTGTCATTCATTCAGCTCACAGGCAGGAACTGTCCGGCTAAAATTGTACATCACAACCACTGCTGTGCATGAATTAGGTTGAAAGTAGAAAACCAGCAGGAGAAGGTGTAACTTGCTATACTGCCAAATGTATGCTTATTACCTCGATAGGCAGAAAGTTGTGGTTGTGCTTAGTACAATGATCATGTAGGTCTCAGGATTGAGTCCTTGTCAGTTTTCTCACTGGGCTCAACAACAAATCTCTTTTGTACACATTGAAACTTATGTACAATCCAGGGGCTTCCTAACAGGTATGGTTCACCAGCAATTTAGTTACGGTAGGTAAGTTGCATACAGAAAAAAGGTATTTCCAACAAAACACAAATGTAAAGCCCTATAATTATCCAGGGTTCAAATCCTACACTTTCTCCTTTTATCTTTTCCAGCCAACATAAATTTCGTTGGTTTCTTCTTATGGTTGGGAGATATTTTAACATGCAGTTCAGAGAGTTGGAGTTGCATGCAGTTCAGTTGAGAATTGCTTGTTCCTGCATCATTAATTTCAGTTCTTGTACCATCTGCTTTTCTTCCTTTTTCATTGTACCTTCCTCCTACAGGTATAGAGGTTTCTCTACCTCCTCCTTCTGAGAACTTTGTGCCCTGTTTTTGTTTCTTTCTCAGCTGGAGATATTCCTTTCTCCTCTTATCTGAATCTAACAGGGGAAATAAAGTTTCCATTTCATCTTCAGATACTCTACCCCTCATAATATAAGAGTTTAGGATTGTCAGTCTCAATTTTGATTCAAATTAACAGTTCCCACAATATTATAAGTGTCTCAATAATTTTGTCATGGCACATGGATAGATAGAGATAGGTAGGTAGGTAGATAGGTAGATAGGTAGATAGGTAGATAGGTAGGTAGGTAGGCAGGCAGGCAGGCAGGCAGGCAGGCAGGCAGGCAGGCAGGCAGGCAGGCAGGCAGGCAGATGATAGACAGACAGGCAGACAAATTGTGGATGTTAAATATTTATCAATTCTTTATTAGTGGCATTATTATTTTGTTCTTCAATTATCATGAATGCTCTGTTAGTTTGAGCATATTTTTAATGGTAATGTTTGGCAATATTTTGAGCTAAATTTTGAAGGGTTGGGAAGCTAGAGATTTTTGCTAATTCTTGCATTTCAGGCCAGTCTGTTTATTTTTCTAATCAATATTCATCAAGGGTGAAAAAAATAATCATATTTCTTCATGTGAAAATCCTCTGGACCAGCTGTCTCTTAAGCAATTTAAATATGCCTATATATTTCTTGTGCTAGGAAAGATATTACAGATTAAAATGTGCATGGATTATGGCCATGATTGAGATAGATATTCTCCATGGAGAAACATGCACGGAAGACATAATTGCTGTATTAGGAAATCATTATTTATTTACTGTTAATTAAGGATTTTTAAATTAAATTAATCACAGTGCAAATACAAAAGTGCTTACTAATGGGAAATACCGCACACACTAACTGAGTGGAAAACAGCATGATCTTGTAGGCATAGAGAAAGAAAGACTTGCATACATGTCTTCTTCCAAATTGTCTATAACTTCGTCCACCGAATAACAGATAGCAATAGCATTTAGATTTATATACTGCTCCATAGTGCTTTACTGCACTGTCTGAGTGGTTCACAAATGCCAGTGTATTGCCCCCAACAATCTGGGTCCTCGTGTTACCAACTTGGGAGACTTGGAAGACTAGGGAACGCAGTGGGCTAGCAAAAATGGAGCTCCAACCCAGAGCACCCAATTTGCACTGAAAGATGTTGAAAGAAAATGTGGGACATCCTGCATAAACCACGACCACAGTGTGGTAGTAAAAAAATTTGGTAGCCCTTCACTGGGGGTGGGGAATCATTTAACACATTATTACATGCTTCTTTGAGGAAAGTGCATACATTCACAGTATTGTAAACACTTTCATCTCTCAAATTATTAATTTAGTTTGGTTAGAAATATTGCAATGAGAAGCACCATGAATTTTTATTTTATTTATTTTTTTATTTATTCTTTGTCCAATATACAATACATATGAAAGAGAATAGACATTAAGTAATATATATAAAGATAGAAAGTAAGAAAGAAGAGAAGTAGAAGGAAAGGAGAGAAAATATATGATATATGAGATAAGGAAAGACAATTGGACAGGGGACGATAGGCACATCAGTGCACTTATGTACGCCCCTTACTGGCCTCTTAGGAACCTGGAGAAGTCAATCGTGGAGAGTCTTAGGGAGAAATGTTGGGGGCTGGGGGTTGACACCACTGAGTCCGGCAATGAGTTCCATGCTTCGACAACTCGATTGTTAAAGTCATATTTTTTACAGTCAAATTTTGAGGGGTTAATATTAAGTTTGAATCTGTTGCGTGCTCTTGTGTTGTTGCTGTTCAAGCTGAA